>NW_028301536.1:38315000-38445000 GCF_042242905.1 Orbicella faveolata | reverse complement strand
TTAAAGCTGAACAGAAATCAACACAGAGTTTCGCAAGGGTTAAGTAGTTTAAAGACACTAAACTAATTACTTCACCCTAGAATTCTTATTAATAATGCTTCTGAAATACATGAGCAAGAAAAAAAACTAACGCCATAATGTCCCGACGTTTCGGCAAAGCTAGCTTAACTATGAGTTAAAGTTTTAAAGTTTTTTAGCTACCAGGTAAAAACGCGCCATTTAACGTTGAATGTCGACCAATTCGGAGCTATAAGTAAAAAAATGTCATTTCTTATCTGACTGTTAAAATTTAGATCAACTTTTAGTTATCAGTTAAACAACTTCCAGACTGTCGTTTTATTTAGCTTGAGAAACTGGGCTAGCTTCACGCGGTTTATAATGATAACAATAACATTTATTTAGAATAACCCTACACTGCAAAACAGTCGTATTTTTGCGAACGCGTAACGTTATTAAAAAAAGTCCTTAACCCTCGGACGTACAAGCTAACTCATCCCTAGGAGGCAGCGTGGACGAGGGGTTAGGGTGCCGGACTTGAAATTCGGAGGTCGCGGGTTCAAGTCCCGCTCTGACCACTTAGCTGGAGTTGTTTCTTGGGAGACCCTAGTTGAACTCCTCAGTCATGTTTGTAAATTGGCTAAGGACGCATTATCCGTCTGGACGAACTTGGGCAAACATTCAAAGTTCGTCTGGTTATGCGCCTCTAGTATAAAGACGGGCACAAGACGTATTATGCGTATAGACGAACTATCTCTCGTAACGCGTCGTTCAAGGCGAATTTCGGAGGATAGTTTGTTTAGACGGATGACGCGTCTTGTGTCCGTCTTTATACTAGAAACGCATAACCAAATGGACTAAAAATGTTTGCCCAAGTTCGTCCAGACGGATAATGCGTCTTAAGTATAAAAACGGCGCGGACGAGTTATCCTTCTGGACGCATAATGTGTCCTCTAGTATAAAAACGGCAAATTGGGGGAGTGGTCAATTAAGATATTTACAGGAGCCATAATCGGGGACGGAGACCGTAAGCGCGCGCCATTTCTAGTATTGGGGTTGTCCCCATGATATGGGCCAATTTTTCTATTTTTAGAACAAATTGCGCCATCGCATGCGGTACACGCGCGTACATGCTGCGAGGATTTTTGCGGATGTAGCGCCGAGGAAATGGCGTCCGAAATTCCAGAAATTTTTTCTACTCTTGGCCCATAACTCAACACGTTTATGTCTGTTGGAATTTTGCTTAAGTATTTTCGTCGTAAATTGCTCCAATTTAAGTGAAGTAAGGCAGTGTCAAATTTAGGTATGTCCCGCTTTATATCACTGACCAAGTTGTGCTCCGCTGATTCTTTTACAAGAGCTCCGCATTACTCCATTCTAAATTTCACATAAATTGAAGATTAACAGGTTTTCCATAACACAGCAAAAACTAGTTGGACATACAGTTTGGATATAGCAGCGTTTCAGTACTTCAAAGTTTTCCTCCTCCTGATTTCGCCAGAGCCTATCGTGACCGAAAAGTAAAAACAAAAAAAATTGCAAGTTTGAGTTTCGCCTGATTTGTAAGCAATACTTAATGTTTTATCAAGGCCCAATAAGTTTACGTCTGTAGATACTGCTCAGTTTGTGTAAAAATCAAAAAAAAAATTGTCTGATGTCGATAAACAAGAGCGCCCGCCGATGCTTGTTTTGTATAGTCAGTAAACACGACAAATTCGACTTCCATACTTTCTTGTGAAAACGTACATCGAAGCCATGCAATATCTCTATAGCTTTTAGATATGTTTAAGCTTAGCTGAAAATATGTGAATAGAGCAGAAATAATGAGCAGTTACGATGTCGCTTTCTTTAGTCAACTCTAATAGTGATTTTGTTGGTCTAGTTATCAAAACTCCTTCTCTATTTTATTTTCGCAGTGTAAAATTTCACTATGTTGAAGAAACACACATGATGGTAGTAGCCTTTTGGTATTGGTGAAATTTGTTGCAGCCTCTCAGCACAAAAGATAACGAAAGAAATCTTTGTCAAGATTTGTTGACAATTGAAAACACCGACTCGGACTTGAAAGTGCATGCGCCGCACTATGCAAATGAGCTACTTCTACGCGTCAGACGTGGTCAGACGTTCCTCTCAAAAACTTTTGCAAACTCGCCAAACAAGCAGAAACAATAGGAAATTATCAAAAACAGGTTTAAGTTATGATTAAACACTGTTTGAGAAAGTCACAAATCATGTCGATACCAGAGGAGAGAGTTTTCTAGCTATATTCTTAGTCAGAACAAACGCAAAAGCGTACGCGTAGGCTTACAACTAGCGCGAGCGCAGATCTTATTATTCATTCACAGCGCGAAATTGAAGTCTAGTTTTCGACCCTGCGTGGATCTGCGCGGATAAATGTCGTCAGGATGGTGCAATTTGTTTTAAAAATAGCAAAATTGTCCCATATCATAGGTGTGCGGATTCCAAGACTTACGGTCTCCGTCCCCGATTATGGCTCCCGATATTTATTTATTTTATTTATTTATACTACCATCTTTGTACAAGGGGGCTGGGGAGGGGGGGGGGGGCGGTGGATGGAAACCCCCCTCTTGGTTTTCGTTGTGTTAAGGCAGAAAAAAAAAATTCACTCGAGTCTTTCAGCCAATATCATCATGGCTAAACTGACCTACACTATTTACTGACAAACACTATTCACTTAACTCTGAAGATGACTTCCGCTCAAGTTGTCGAAGCGTCAGTCACCAACAACAGTTCTTTTCAGAACTACCCTCACCCAGACGATCACACTATACGAAGTAGAGGTACTATTTTTGTTGTTTATAACGTCATATGACGTCAAATGACGTCATTGGATCCGCCATCTTGGATTTTTCTTTTTTCTTAAAAAGTCACGAAATAAGGAAATTAACTCAAAATAACAATGCTTTGATGAAGAAAACTGGAAAAAACTACTGAATTATCTAAAAAAGTTGATTTTTGGCCAGACCTGCAATGAAATTTGATGGTTGCCATGGCAACGTCAAATATGATGGACACGCAAATTACAAATCAAAATTTCCGTAGGGAATGAGGGAACAGTTACTGAAAGTTTTAGCCCCTTAGAGTAAATTGTCTTTTCAAGACTTTGAAAAAACCTTATGAGGGGGTGGGGTGGGGTGGTGGCATCCACCCCCTCCCTGTACGTCCGAGGGTTAACAACGTTTAAAATCCGTCAAGGAAGTAGAATTAATCCCCTACAAAATTAAAGAACATGACTATTTTCTCCGCCATATTTAATTTGTTACGCTGAATACACTGACTAAAATACAGTTGTTTTCACGCAAACTAACTTTAAAGTTCCTTGTTGTTGTTACACAAACTGAACACAAAGTCCTTTCTTACGCAAACTAAAAGTTTTTTTCACACGATGATTCTTTTTTGTCTAACAATAATATTGAACTACAAAACGTTTTCAGAGTCTCGCCGAAAAACTAGACAGGTCTTATAATGACGTCTCGATTAACACAAAGTATTTTGTGTCCTAAAAAATGAAAATTCTTGTAAAGCATGCCAATCTTACCACAAACTATTTTGTTAAATTCTGTAAACTTACAGCGGCGTTCTTTGGTACAGAACTGCAGGGTAAAATAAGAAATAGCACAAAGTCATCTTTTCTAATTCAAACTTAGAATAGACTCGATTACCTGCTGCAGTTCGGAAATAGAGTCGCTTGTCTCTTGAGGAACGAAGACCGGACTCGAAGAGGCGGCAAAACTCGAGTCTAAACTCAGCACAAACGTTTGTCACGCAAATCAGTTACAAAATCTCTGTCACGCGAGCTGCCTGTAATAATGTGACAATTATCGAGACAACATATAACAATACCTATAGAATAAACTTAATACACGTTAACGATAACCTTATCGTTGTTACGACCAATCTCCAGAATTTATGGAATGTACCGGTACGGCCGTAACATGGTTTTGTCTCCGTACTCTTGCAGCGGAGTGCAGGTTGGGGTGAAGATTAACGAAGAGCTCGCCACGATCAAAATTTACAAAAACCTCTGGTTACAATCACTTCGATATTAGTTCTTAATGTGCATTGCGGTACACAAAGATCAAAAAAGAGTTCAGTTCTACAGAGTGAGCATCTTATGAGCCAGTCTGCACCAGCCTGGAAATCCATCCTTCTGTCCAACGCCACTGATCCACTGTAGAACCCAAGGGGACACATAATGCACGGCGCGAACAACACCCATGGCTATGTGGGACCACTTATGAGACAAAACATCAAAGTAACACGAGGTGTGCACATCGTTAACCAGAATGGTACCACTAAGGGTCACTGGGGCGTAAACACCTTTCTCATAGACCTTGCTGATGTTCAGAACTGCATCCTTCTCCACACTATGGTCTGCTCTCACGTACAGAATATCTCCGACTTTCACATCTCTAGCGGGGATGGCTGTTGCTTTGCCAGTCATCTCTACAAACAGCAGATGATCTTCAGTGATCTTCAGGATATTGTTCTTCTCAGTGGTGATCTGGAGAAATTTTTGCATAACTTCTGGCTGACGGTGGATGAAGGTGATCACTGGTTCTGCTCGGATCTCGTTGTTGATGATCACCTGCACCTCGTCACCAACTTCTAGAGAATCCATTTGTCGTCTACGGCCATGTTTGTCAACGAAGATGGCTGACCCAGGATAGCATCCTCCCTCTTTTTTGAGCTTTTGTTGTATTGCCTGCTCAGTCCTTTTTCGCCAAGCATCTTCTCTTTTGTCATATTCTTCGATTTGCTTCTCGATCTCGTTTCGAGACTCTCGAAGATTTTTCTTCTCGCTGAAGCTAAGTCTATCTTCCTGCCTTAGGTCTCTGTCAATAATTTCTAATCGCTTCATTAAATCTTCTCTTCCATCTGTGTATCCGGCTACAGCCAGTGTGTCCTCGATCCTGCTGTTCATAACGCTTTGTGTCTTGTCATTGACGAAAGGCCCCTTACCTTTAGTCATCGTTTCTATCACCTGAAAAAAAGCATCAAAACAGTGAAAACGCTCGAAAACGCCATAGGATGTAAGTCTGAAGAACATGCACCGCCCCCCTTGATAGTTACAATTGAGTTTTACGACTGATCCCGTCCCCAGACATTACCTTTTCGCAATATCTGGCAAAGTCAGTAGTATTCTCCAGTTTGACTGGTTAATGAACAGCATTACATTTTGCGCCCGAATGATGCAAATATTGCAACATCTTGTCACTTTGTCGTACGCGCACATACTTAGAATACTTGTAGTAAGACAATATGTGCTCTTTAGAGCCCTCATGAAAGCGCCTTCTTACAATATTAAATTTTCTACAGATCCAGTTTGATTCTTAGTGCAACACGCGTTAAATAAATGCCTGTGAAAAACTTTGAAAATCTGACGCGCACAACTAACTTGCATTATACACGTTAAACATAGTGGGCGCTGGTTTTTACCTCCATCGGTAGCTAGGTGAGGAATTTGAATTTATCAACAGCCGTGGACATTTTTCTCCCACACTGTCCCTCTTGAGTCTTTCGTTTGTTAGGGTCAGTGACTTGGTGTGTTCGATGTCTGACACATGCAGGCGTGAAGAGACGTGACGTGAACTTTACCAGATGTCTTCCGAAGAATGAGGAGATCTGGTTACAAGATTTTCCACTAGTTCTTTAACGGCGAGTCCTCTCCATCAGTTGGACGAAATTAAAAGACTTCACTTTTGTTAAGTGCCGTCATAAATAGGAAATGTCGTAAGGTTTTCCAATCGAAAAAATATCGCGGAAGTCTGCTTAACTTTCTCATCAATTCAGCTTTTGCCCTTAATTAATTGAGACTCACCTCTATCAGTCCTCTTAGCTGTCGATGATAATCTTCGGATTCTGTGTCAGCATCTAGCAAGTTGTTGAACAAAACTACTCGATCTTCAATTTGGTGTACGAAATCTCGAACCCATTCTGGCATACCACGGATCCATTGTTTAACGTATTTCTCGACTGGAGAGACTTTCCTCCTCCGTGCATTACGTGCAGCTTCATCGCCACGTGTTAGTAGCAGGATCATGTGACTTTCGGACTCTTTACCCATGAAACGTTTCAGCAAATTCAGTGCTTCCGCGTCTTCGGCAGTAAATCGTGCGCCAAACTTAGCTACCAGAATGATGGCATCGAAGCCTTGAGGAGCCATAGTGTACATCTTTGCCAGTTCCGTTAGGATTCTTTCTTGATCGACTGTGTAAGCGGGGAGCCAGGATTTGAAACCGCCCATCATCTTTACAACCGACGTATCTAGAATACCCGGGGTGTCTATCACTGTAACCTCTCTGTTGTTAATGGTTCCAGTGCCTTTTTGACAGTATTGCGTTTCAGACTGAGCACCATCGTTGACATCAAATTGTTCCTTTCCAATTATTCCGTTACCAGTAGCACTTTTTCCATTTCCAGTCTTTCCAAGCAGAACAATAGTCAGTGGCTTCTCAATGGGGAGCTAAATGAAGATATATAATGAGTTGGAAAATTAATCATCAGAACCTAGCTACTTAAAATAGAAATTTAATTTTGAAGACAAGGACGTTCAATAGGAACTGACACACACAAAAACATCAAAGTAGGCCTCACGGAATGTTCCTTGGGAGAAATGTTATCTAAAAGTCAGTTTCGGAAACTGTTCGTTATATTCATTGCATTTTAGTAATAGTGTATGGTGCACGTTAGTTAATCACAGTAATGTAATTTTACGTGAACGCACATACTAAGACAAAGGCATACGATAATGACGGGACAAAAAGAAAGGAAAGAGTTATTTGCAAAAAGTAAGCGGAGCCCAGCACGTAGCTATAGTGCATAAGTTTGTTCCATGTTTTTACTACTGCTTCGCCCTCATGAAGATATATTGTCATTGTTAAAGTGCAACTAAACCCCAATTTTCTTCCTTTAATGAAAGCTACTAGTCTTCTTAATTACTGGCTTCAACGAAAAAATTATCTCGATTGATAAAATCCCCGCGTTTCTGTACAGGCGTTTTAAGTTAGCAAAGGTGTAATTTCTGCGGCCACGAGCGAGCAAGGACATGGCTGAAAACACTTAAAAGACGTTTGACTGCGAAAACACACTTGCGGTATTTATGCTTCATATTTTATCAAAATATCTTATCAAAATATTTTATCAAGAATGAAGAAGCCTTTAAAATAAAAGAAGTGTATTATCTTGCAATACAGTTCAGAGTCTAGTTACGATTAGGACGGCTGCTTTGTATCTATTTTTTCGATTTCGAAGTGCGGGTCTCCAGTCGAGTCCGCCACACTGCAAGTCACGATCGACAGTTCGCCGGCCAGCTTGGCTAATCTACTAATCTACAAACGACACTTCTTCAAGTCCTCTTACCGAATCCTTGATAGTTCATGACGACGAGAGGATATTTTGCCGCTAATGATTCAAATAACGCGAAAAAATTCGTCTCTTCGCTTCGTCACTGCCGACCGACCGTATGTATACAAAGTCATTAATAGCGTGTGCGAAAATGAACATCGCACTAGTAATTAAAAATCCTTGGACAAGATCTTGACAAAAGGTTCAGTATGGTATCAGTTAAATGAATACATTTCTCCTTCACTGTTCTTTGTTTTTAAAGTCTTTCTTACGTTCGCTAATAACCTGAGTGTTGCGTTTTGGTCAAAAACAAACTCATTCTTCTTTTCAGCGCTACAATCCCCGCCGGCAAAGTCCAATCTAAATTGTTTGTTGACTTTACTTATATACTTACACAATGCAATGCTTGACTCGTCAGTTTAAGTTTGTAACTGAGATATGTTTTGTTGCTCAAAGAACAAAACAATTATATATGTGGAAGGGCCTTCGAGAAACTCAGCTGCCGATTGTCGACCTGCGTGTGGTTGTATATAAAATACACAAATGCATTGCATTCCTCGGTCAAGACTTTTTTTCCGACTCTTCAAACAACAGAAATCACACACGCAACAAAAAACGCACACCCACACCCACTCGCATATTATTTAAATGTTCTAGTCTCCTGGGACGTTTGATTGCACGCACATAACGTGTCCTGTATTTGTCGTCTTCTACACAAGGAGTTAAGCATGGTGCCATTTCAACAGCTTTGTGAAGTCACACGGTCAAATATGGCTCCTTTTAAATGGTAATCAAGTAAATATGAATTAACTAGTGCGGCTATTGAGAACTGCTATTCTGCATTTTTACGATTCTGCTGCTTTGCTATTTTGTAACATGCTAGTAAGCTGAGTATAGTCCATTCCATATACCCCGGCCACAGTATACCAAATAAGACCTTCTTGTCTTTTTCATGTCGTCCCCCTTGGTTTCTGCAGACTTGACGATTTTCTTCCCTGAGAGCCACGTTATCCTTAGAGTAAAATAAAAAGCTTCTAATGTCAGTTACCAAACAGTGATTGGCCTGTTCAGTTGTTTAGACTTCGACCTGTATATTCTCAGTCAGCCCTGTTTCAAGCCAAAGTTTGCTGGCCATTTTTGCTCCGGGTGCACATCTCTTTTCTTTAAACGCAGGAGTTTGTCGTACCACAACCCACTGTTTGTAATTTTAAATCAAACTAATGCGGCATATCTTCTAAACAGTATATAGAACTTTTGCTAACCTTTGTTTTCATTATTTTGTTCCACCTCCGGACAAATTTCCCCTCGACATCGTATCCGTCCAAGGCTTGCTTGTAAGCGTCCAGACAAGCATCTACCAGCTCCTGTCCCTCACTCTTGTTCAAAGCAGAAATTGCCGAATGGAAATCACGCAAGAGTTCTTTCACTTTAGAGATGAAACTCTGAATATCATCATCAATTTCTTCGACACTGTCCAGGTACCTGTTAGCGTAGGTACGAGCGTTGCGAAGGTCATCAAAGAGGTTTCCTAATTCCTCCGTTTTATCCATCGACACTCTTTGCTGTATGTATGCTCTTGCAGTTGGAATAATGTCCTTTGTAGGCAGGAGTTCGAACTGCAACGAAAAACATCGGAGATCCTGATAAGTTGATGTTCTGAGAACATCCGGTAGAGCATAGAAGAGTTAATTCCGACAATTTTTCTTTTCTTTTTCCATGACCTTTACCACATCTTTGAATTAATTCCACTAAGTCACTATCCGCAACGTCCTCGGAACAGTGTATTTTTGCAGAAAAGCGTAAGAATGATTGACTTCACCCTCACCGATGTCTATAGGAATTAATGGTATAACGCGAAGCCAATTCCAGGAGTGAATGAACAATAGACGCACTGCTTCTGACTAAAACTATGATTTATACGCTATACGAGAAAGGGCCTAAATCCAAAGGCTTTTTGGCATCAAGCATATCTATAAATCTTATAAAGGCAGGAAAAAAAAAAAAAAACTCTGACAAGAACAATGCCTGATTTTAGAAACTATGCAATTCTTCTGGATATGGAAAGTATCCAAAGGTATGCATTATATTTATAGTAACAATATATAGAACTGTTTACGTTATGAACGCGGCTGAGTGTCGGTTTTATTTGGAAATCTCTACCAGCTACCAATAAATGGGACTCTAGAGGAAAAAATAAATTCCAAAAAAGAGACAACAAGCAATCAAAAATAAGCGAGCCTAGTTATAAAATACTTAAAAATAAAAAGATCATTTAAAAAGGAGAGTTAAGATGAATTTAAGAAAGAAAATAAAAGAAATGTATGTTGAAAGCCTTGTTGAAAAGATACGTTTTCAAATGTTATTTGAAAATGTCAGTGGAATTTAAAATAGCTCTTACGAAGTACGGAATAGTGTTTCATAATTAACACGTTCTAAAAACAAATGGGATATTCAAAAATGCAATTTCTGGAACAAATAAAGGAAATCGGCTTAATTTTTTTTCAGATAAAATTAACAAATCTGGCATTAAATGCCCTTTTTGGCTATTTTTTTGCCAGAGTGGTAAACATTTTGGCACAATTTTGCATTAAGTGCTTAAATTTTGCCACGAGAATTGAAAATGTTAGCTGGTAAGAAATGGGTAAATAACTGAAAACTTTACCAGGACCGGAGCTTTGAAGACAGCTATGGTAAAAATGTCACGAAAAGTTAAGATTTTTGCCAAGATCTAGTTGCAAGAATCAGCTTAAAAGAGGAGTTTTCTGCAAGGAAGGCAACAGATATGGTAAAAAGTAAGCCTAAATGTTTATTTTTGGTAAAAAGGTTGTGAGAGGCAGCTTTCTCTTGGCATAAAAGAACGCGAATTTTGTTAATTTTGCCAATTTTAAAAACGATTGGCAAATTTATCGGTAATTGAGGTAATCTCTGTCAATTTTCTTCTTCTAAGAAACATCTGGCAAGGTACATGGAAATTTCCATGTACCTTTTACAAAACATAAGGCAAGGTACATGGAAATTTCCATGTACCTTGCAACGAAACACATGGCAAGGTACATGGAAATTTCCATGTACCTTGCCTTATGTTTTGTAAAAGGTACATGGAAATTTCCATGTACCTTGTAACGAAACACATGGCAAGGTACATGAAATTTCCATGTACCTTGCAACGAAACAGATGGCAAGGTACATGGAAATTTCCACGTACCTTGCAACGAAACACATGGCAAGGTACATGGGAATTTCCATGTACCTTATGACTACAAAAAGTCAAAAAGGCAAAAAGGATATGGAAATTTCCGTGTACCTTGTGGTACACATAAAGAAGCATTTCCCCATCTGATTATCAATTGCTAAAGTAAATCTTGGAAAATATAAAATCTAACTACAGCATGAAAATTACTGAAAAATTAAATAGTTTTAATTAACCAACAGAAAGATACATCAATATAGAACAATAGCACTCTTCTCTCTTTGAACGAGACATGGACCTGGAAATTAAAGAAACAAAATACATCAACGCAGATGGTTATACATACAGTTACTCTAGTTCTCTAGCTCTTGAACATTATTTTGGTTCAAGTAACAATTAATCTAATGATCTATTCACCATCGAAATATTTCAGTCGCCATTTCAAAATGAGGTAAAGCCATCTCCTACGAAAGGTTAAAAAGACTAGTTCTGTTGGAAAAAGTTCAAATTCGCTAACGAAAAAAAAAAAAAGTCGAACTGGAAGATACCACTTCCTGGGTGCCACTTCCTTTGAACGACCTTTTGACCAGAGCTCAAGAAGCGGTATAGTTACCTTCGGAGCTGTTTGGGGCTGCGAAGGAGACTAGGAGCAGTACTAAAATATTATATATATATATTTTTTTACGCTGTGGCTAAATGACCGGCAGCCGGTCACGGTTTTCAAATCACTAAATGACCGGCAGTCTCATATTGTTCTCAAATTTAAGAATAAAAGGAACCCATCCAATTCAAACTATCATATGTCGATTAAGAACAGCCAAGCGATCCAGAAGAGCTGTATAGATCGCAAGTCTAAAGTTTGGTTAAAGCTCGGCTCAGAGAGCGAGACCACGGTTTGTGACACTTAGGATTTTTTTGGGTCGACTGCCGGTCAAGGTTTTCAAATCACTAAATGACCGGCAGTCTCATATTGTTCTCAAATTTAAGAATAAAAGGAACCCATCCAATTCAAACTATCATATGTCGATTAAGAACAGCCAAGGGATCCAGAAGAGCGGTATAGATCGCAAGTATAACGCTTGGTTAACGCTCGGCTCAGAGAGCGAGACCATGGTTTGTGACACTTAGGATTTTTTTGGGTCGACTGCCGGTCACAGTATTCAAATCACTAAATGACCGGCAGTTCGATATTTTTCTCAAATTTAAGGAATCGAAGGAACCCATCCAATTCAAACTATCATACGTCGATTAAGAACTGCCAAGCGATCCAGAAGAGCTGTATAGATCGCAAGTATAACGCTTGGTTTACGCTCGGCTCACAGAGTGAGACCATGGTTTGTGACACTGGATTTTTTTCGGTCGACTGCCGGTCACGATTCCTTAAATTTGAGAAAAATATGCGACTGCCGGTCATTTAGTGATTTGAAAACCGTGACCGGCGGTCGACCCAAAAAAATCCTAAGTGTCACAAACCATGGTCTCGCTCTCCGAGCCGAGCTTTAACCAAGCGTTATACTTGCGATATATACAACTCTTCTGGATCGCTTGGCAGTTCTTAATCGACAAAGGATAGTTTGAATTGGATGGGTTCCTTTTATTCCTTAAATTTGAGAAAAATATGAGACTGCCGGTCATTTAGTGATTTAAAAACCGTGACCGACAGTCGACCCAAAAAAAGTCCTAAGTGTCACAAACCATGGTCTCGCTCTCTGAGCCGAGCTTTAACCAAGCGTTAGACTTGCGATCTATACAGCTCTTCTGGATCGTTTGGCAGTTCTTCTTAATCGACATATGACAGATTGAATTGGATGGGTTCCTTTTATTCCTTAAATTTGAGAAAAATGTGAGACTGTCGGTCATTTAGTGATTTGAAAACCGTGACCGGCAGTCGACCCAAAAAAATCCTAGGTGTCACAAACCATGGTCTCGCTCTCCGAGCCGAGCTTTAACCAAGCGTTATACTTGCGATATATACAGCTCTTCTGGATCGCTTGGCAGTTCTTAATGGACATATGATAGTTTGAATTGGACGGGTCCTTTCGATTCCGTAAATTTGAGAAAAATATGAGACTGCCGGTCATTTAGTGATTTGAAAACCGTGACCGGCTGCCGGTCATTTAGCCACAGCTTTTTTTTTTTTTAATTCACCTTTTCGGCGTTAGATTTCACGTGTAGTGTCACGTGGCTTATAATGTAAACAAACCGGGAAAGTTCGGACATTTTAGTCAACCACACGAGTTCGATAAGTAGTGTTCTAACAGAATGGTCACGACTAAAAGATGTGCTTTTGTTACATGTAAAAACGATTCCCGATACCTTGAATCGTGGAAAAGAAACCCAAACGGCGATCCGGTGAAGTTCTTCCATTTTCCTGGCGCAGTTAGACAAAACGAGAGAAGGCAAAAAGTGGCTAAAAGCATGTCGCCGCAGTGACTCGTCCGTGTGCACGAAAGACAGTTACATTTTGTCGGTGGAAATGGTCTAACAAAAGAGAATCCTCATCCTATATCTGCCGTTGCCAGTAAAGAAAGGGTGCGTTTATTAATATGTGCTTTTATAACATTTTTTGTGGTTTGAGTTAATATTTTATACCGTGCCTAGGTGTCGTGACTGAATCGTAAACGAAATGCATCTTGTGAATGGGAGGCAGACAAAGCGAGAAGCAAGAAATTTGTCTTGAACGATCAGTGGCTAAAACCCTACTGACGCCTAATCGCCATACTGGCAAATCTAAAGAAGAACGTGCCGCCGCCATGACTCTTTTAGATCTGAGCTCAGAGCCAGTGGCGAGTTCAGGAGAGCCCGATGAGTCGAACCGGAAGAGCGAACCGACGAGTTTCCTGAACCGATCGAGTCTCAAATCAACAGAAAGACTGATGAAAAAGTACATGGCGGCCGCAATGTGCTTGCATCCCCCATCTCTACCACCTTTACACTTGCATCGTGCCTGAAAAACGCTGCCTCGGTTTGTCCCTCTACCCTCGAGAATAAACCAGAGATCGTAGTGCTCCTTTCCTTCATCCGTTTTGATTTTCATGAAAGGTCGCACTTTGGCTACACATGAACACCTTCTTGATTCATCTGAGCAGTTAGTAAAGATTCCACGTAACCTCGGCAAATAAGCGATAATCTTTAAATGACTTGTAAGCGGCGAGTCCCTGCTTGTCGTAATCGGTCAGTGGTAAATCAAATAATTAAAAATGTCGTACAACCCAAACGGCGGCGACGAGTTGAAGTTGTTCACGGTCTTCAGGGAAAATGGCTTGGGAATTAGCATGTCATGAATTATTAATTTGTCAGTATCAGTGGTTTGATCTTTTTCGAAGTTTGGATCCACTGGCACAACCATTCTTTCGACTGCGGAAGCGATTTCCACGAGCGAAGTTTTCAAATATTCGCTCACTGAAACTCCACGTTCCTGCAAATATCTTCTAAGGTCTGCCACATTCATGGCGTTGAAGTCGCTTTTATTCTTTTTTTCTGCCATTTTGAAGCTGAAACTATTCTATGTACGTTCAAGGACTTGAAGCAGAGAGAAATATATATTAGTAGTGACAGGAAGTTGGCGAAAACTTCGCACACGTGTAATGCGTGCTTGACTAGAATGTCCGAACTTTCACGGTTTGTTTACATCATAAGTCACGTGAAATTACACGTGAAATTTAACGCCGAAAAGGTGAATTTTCAGCGCAGTGATTAATTCCACCTTGTCACCCACACAGGGATCACATGAGATAGCATTGCGCCTGCGTAAACTCAGTACGTTGTTGCCTTCGTTGTGAACGGATTGTCTTTTCTGTCCTGCGAAAACTTGGTTTTTGCCACACACAATGCCGCCTGATTCGCCTACTAAAACATCGAAAGAAATTCATGTAGAGATGCACCCGGTACCAGGAGAGAGACCTTCCAAGTCTTCGAGACGCGGCAATGACAAAGACGGTAAAAAGGTCATAATTGACTCCCGTCAACACGATGAAGACATGGCAAGCGCTCACATCAGTGCTTTGCAAAAATCTATGGAATAAGGCTTTTCCCGGATGGCCGAGTCGTTGACTACGGCCCTAACACAAACCCTTGAGAGGTGTGTGTGTGAGGAGGTCACCGAGGGTGACTTAAACGACAATAACTTGTCAAACCCCTCACAAGACAAATCCAGCCGGAAGGCGGGAAAATCGTCGCGAGCAGATGGATGTTGATACCTCGGTCAATGACCTTTTGTCTGATGCCAAAGAACATGGCAATGGAAAGCAACATGAAGTCGACGAATCAGTTGGAGACTTCCTCAAAACTGTTCAAAACGACCTGAAGTCGGAGGAGACGGGACCTCCCATCCATGAAGAGCTCGCTAAAATTGTGACGTGTCTCGTGCGAGACGGCATGTTAGAAGTACGGCTGCAAGACAAGATAAACAAATATCCGCAGCCGGAAAACTGTGAAGGTTTAACGAAAGTTCGAGTTAACCAACTGATTTGGGATAACCTCAGCTCCACCATCAGGTCGCAAGACTTGAAATTCCAAAAAGTCCAAACGTCAATAGACAGCCTTTCTCTTTTGGCACATGCAAATACCGAGCTTAATAATAGAAGGAAAGAGCTCATAAAACCGGACCTACACACGGATTACAAACACCTTTGCTCAGCGTCTACAACAGTGACAGCTGAACTCTTCGGAGACGACTGTCGAAGCAAGTCAAGGATATCTCCGAAGTAAACCGTGTTGGCCGGAAAGTAACTACTTCCACCGTCACTCGTCATAAAGGCCCCACCCACTCTAACTTTGGATACAAAAGCCAATCGTCTGGTGGCAGAGGGAAATTTTTTCGAGCAAGAGGAAGTCAGAAGCATTTTTTAGGCTGGCGACAGACCGCAAGTCGCGGTTCTGCCACACAGAATTCAGACAAGTTTCCCAAGTCGAAGGGTCAAAGCAAGTAAACAAAGCTTCTGAGGACTTACCTGAGGTAAGTCAAAAATTGTGTCTTGTAGAACCAGGACAAACGGCAGGTAGATTGAAATTATATTTCCCTGAATGGAGAGAATTGACTTCCGATCCGCAGATTCTCAAAACCCATCAAGGGTTTTAATGTTGATTTTGTTGACTGCCCTCCTGTACAAATGCTTCCCCCAAAGGAAATCGCTTTTAATTCGGAAGAATCACAGATTATCAGTTCAGAATTAGACAAACTTCTGACAAAGGGGGTCATTGCGAAATCACAGCACTGTCATGGAGAATTTCTCTCTACTATATTTCTTCGTAAAAAGAAGACTGGAGGGTATAGGCTCATTCTCAATTTGAAGAACTTAAATCAATATATTACCAACCATCATTTTAAAATGGAAAGCTTAACTTCAGCAATCTTGCTTATGACACCTGGATGTTATATGGCATCTGTAGACTTGCAAGATGCATATTATTCGGTTCCAATCAATGAGAAATGCCAAAAATATTTGAAGTTCTCCTGGCAGGGGGAATTATTTCAGTTTACTTGCCTCCCTAATGGTCTTGCTTCTGCTCCCCGACTTTTTACGAAATTGCTTAAGCCTGTCTACTCCACCTTAAGGCAAATGGGACACACAAATGTGGGCTACATTGATGATTCATACTTACAAGGGCCCTCATTTAATGACTGCAGTAATAATGTTCAGGACACTGTCCACCTTTTCACCAAAGTGGGTTTTCTTCTAAATCAAGAAAAATCCATGAGTTGACATTTTTGGGCTTTATCTTAAACTCACTCACGGTGACAGTGAGACCAACACCAGAGAAAGCTGAAAAGCTGAAACAGAAATGTTTAGCTGTATTGACAAAAACTCATGTTTCAATTCATGATGTCTCAGAAGTGATAGGTTTAATGGTTTCTATGTTCCCTGGTGTTGAATATGCACAGCTTTTCTATAGAAGTCTAGAAATAGACAAAATCAAAGCTCTGAAAGAAAGTAGGGGAAACTACAACTCAGTAATGACATTGTCAGTTACATCAGTCATAGACCTCAAGTGGTGGATCGAAAATGTTGAGAGCTCGTTTAAGTGGATATCCCATGGGGATCCATTACTCTCCCTGTATTCTGATGCCACAAAAGAAGGGTGGGGAGCAGTGTGCAAGGGAGATAAAGCAGGAGGTCGATGGACTGTAACTGAGTCTAACTGTCACATCAATGAGTTAGAAACACTTGCTGCTTTTTTTGCTTTGAAATCATTCTGCCACTCAATGACAAATTGTCATATTAACATCTACATAGATAATACCACTGCTGTCTCTTACATAAATGCCATGGGTGGGACTCATTCTTTGGAATGTAATAAGATTGCACGTGAAATTTGGACCTGGTGCGTCCAGAGAAATATCTGGGTGACAGCAATCTCATTATCAGGTAAAGAAAATGTTGATGCTGATAGGGAATCTAGAACATTTAATGATAACACAGAATGGTCTCTCAGTGAAAATATTTTCCACAGCATTGTGAGACCTATGGCATGCCATCCATTGATCTTTTTGCATCTAGAACTAACAGAAACGTTTAACGTTATGTGTCATGGAGGCCAGACCCTGAGGCACAATTTGTGGATGCTTTCTCTTGCTCTTGGTCTCAAGAACAATTTTATGCTTTCCCTCCTTTTAGCCTGATACTTCGTTGTTTAAAGAAAATCGAAATGGAGGAAGGGGAAGGGATCATAATTGTTCCAGTCTGGCTCACCCAACCTTGGTATCCAAAGCTGATGAGTCTTTTGGTCGACAAGCCCAGACTGTTACCAGTGACAAGAGGGACATTGTATCTTCCAAGCAAGCCCAGTCAACCACATCCCATGGAGGGCAAGCTGAAACTAATTGCATGCAAGTTATCGGGGAATCCCTTACGGAGCAAGGCATTTCTGCAGAAGCTACCAAGATTATCCTCAAGTCGTGGAGGAAAGGCACATCTAAACAGTACCAATCCTACTACAAAAAATGGCTTGACTTCTGTCATAGAGAACAGATTTGTACAGTTCGTCCCTCTTTAGCCCAAGTCATAGAGTTTCTACTGACTTTATTTAACAGTGGTCTTAGTTATAGTAGCCTTAATACTGCTCGCTCAGCACTTTCTTCAATACTCCCTTCAATAGATGGTATCCCAGTTGGGAAACATCCTTTAGTTATTAGGTTTCTAAAGGGAGTATTTGAATCTCGCCCAGCGATGCCTCGTTATACAGCAGTTTGGGATGTAAACCAAGTTCTTGATTACTTAAAGACTTTGTCCCCTGTTAATGAGATTTCTCTCAAGAGTTTAACTCTGAAGCTCACAATGTCATTAGCTCTAGTCACTGCTCAAAGGGGGCAATCTCTTCTTTTTCTCAATGTGGACAGCATGATAGATTCTGGCTCCTCTATAGTGTTCAGACTTCAAGAGCATGTTAAACAGTCCAAACCAGGGTCCAAGGGTATGGTGATTGAACTTAAATCATTCAAAGATCCAAGACTTTATGTTGTGACCACTCTTAAGGAGTATTTGGCAAGAACAAAGTTTGCAAGGGAGACTCGTTCATGTAGTCAACTGTTGCTAAGTTATGTTAAACCGTACGGTCCAGTGTCTAGAGACACGATTAGTCGTTGGGTTAAGTTTGTATTACAAAGTTCAGGCATTGATGTTAACATTTTCAAGCCTCATAGCACAAGGTCAGCTTCAACTTCTAAGGCAAAGCTGAGTGATGTTCCATTAGCAGATATTCTTGACAAGGCTGGATGGAAGTCAGAATCCACCTTTGCTAAATTATATGACAAAAAGATTGTGGAAGACATCTTTGCCAATAAAGTTTTGCAGTCATATGTTCACTTGTGTGAAATTATTTACTACTAGCCTGTGCATCTGTCTTTGAAGTCTCATGTGATCCCTCTGTGGGTGACAAGGTGGAATACAGAAGTTGAACGAGACTTACCGGAAGTTGAAGTTCGACTGGGATTCCACCTCTGTCACCATACACAGAGGGATTACATGCCCTCCCTTGGACCCACCCTGTTACTTACTTCCTACGATGCACATGGCTAGTGCTTTAAAGACTGAGTTCACGCAGGCGCAATGCTATCTCATGTAATCCCTCTGTGTATGGTGACAAAGGTGGAATCCCAGTCGAACTTCAACTTCCGGTAAGTCTCGTTCAACTCTGTATTAAATTATATCGAGTCGTACTGTTAAGATGGCCAATACACGTAGCAGAAAGATTAATTAATATATTATGCTTTTCGACAATATTGACCGTTGAAACTCTTTTAGGAGACCACACCGCGGTCCCAGGTAACTACAATTCGACGTTTACGGCAAACGGCAAAAAAAATTGCCTCTTTGATTTTGCAGATTTTGTGGTCTTTTCTTTAAATATATCACACAAAAATAGCAAAACGACTCCTAATATTCACCTCAAATACAAATCTACATATCCTCAAATACAAATCTATAAAACGCACAAACAACCAAGACAGACGGCAAAAGTTTCACCTTTGCCGTTCGCCGCGTAAACGCCATGCTTTATCTCACTGATAAACTCGGTCAATAATAGGTTTCAGGAGATCGGGCGCGATTCATTCCACTTACTTGCACACAGATGTTTTGTCTCCTAAACTCGGCAGTACCTCCGCGTAGGTCCCATCGTAACAACCAAAATAGAGCAAACCTCCTTCCTCGAAGCTACCGCTCTAATCGTTCTTTGCCCTTTTGGCGGATTGCAATACGTGATTCCGTTAAACCGCAGTGACATTATCCCACCGACATTTTGGGCGTGCTATTGTTCAGGTTTCCATAAAGGCCTAGTAATTAGGAGCAGCTTCATTCATTTACATGTGTCGGTGTGCTTTGAATAACGAGGCATATAACAATAGTTCTTATTCAATGGGATGCAAATAAGTGCCCAGTTTATTCGAGCGCAAGTTGTGTATGTGTCAAAAATAACTTATTTTTATTTTATATTTCTCAAAAATCAGAGAAAAGCAAAACACTACACTTTAGAGGGAGTGTTATTTTGAGAAAAGTGTTGGTTTTATTCGGATTCGCAGAGTTGTAAATTAGAATCAGCGGGATCCGGGTCAGCTGGATGCTTTTATAACCGCAGAAATTAACCTATCATTGCGGTTTCGGAAACGAAACTGTCGGACAAGCTGCTCTCATTTCCGCTGTGCTGTTTAACGGTCGAATTTCATCTTATATGAGCTATATTTTTGAGAATCGTAGTGCTGTCCCGACTAAATATTGAACTGGCTTATTAGTATGACGAAACAAACGTATTCCTGCGGTGAAAGTAGACGTGAGCTGGTAGCCTTATAAGCTGTAAGGAAGCAGATCAGGGGAAACGGCAGAAGCGGTACACCAATTAATTGTTGTGGAACTGCCAACAAGTGAGGTTGTATATCAAAACTCGGCGAGAAGACAGCCCGTGAACATGCTACAGTTCAGTTCATCAATTTACAGGTAAAAAGAAATATTCATTTTGCCTTGTTTAGTGTTAAATGACTGTAAAGACAACGAGTACCTTTCAGTAACAAAACGACGTTTAATGTTCAGCAGGCAATATGCGAATGAATACATGTGCCAATGTGGCTAGCAAAAATGTAGAAACTATTTCCTGTAATACAAGATACAAACACGTACTACACGTTGGTGAGTTCTTGCGGTCTAGCGGTAAACCACAGTAGTTTCGTCACATCTCTCCTCTCATAAAGAAAGGCAAGGATCACGCATTGTTTCGACTTAAAGAAAACAAATAAAAAGTCATCCGGTCAACATCTAATTTGATTAAATAAGAATTCATTAGGTAACAAAGTCATTAAGGCGAGCAGGCGGTCTGCGGGTGCGTTGCGATCAGCGTAATTGAGCAGGTTGGGGAACAGGGGCGTCAGATGCTTGGTCAGGCGGCTGTTTGGCTTGCTCCTGTTGGGGTGGAATATCTGTGCTTGATGTCAATGGCTCAGGCTCACTGAGGTCAAGAATGGGCGGTTCATTTGCATGAATCAGTTGACGGCGGTTGCGTCTGTACACTGTCTCACCGACTTTAACATCGTAGCTGCGGGGACCAGTTTGTCCTGTGCAGGTGCCAGCGGTCCAGGTTTTCTGACCGGGTAGCTTCATGCGCACAGTTTCTCCAGGTTTAATTGGACGCAGTGGTCTGGCATGCCTATTATAGTAGTGCTACTGGCGCTGCTTATTTCCAGTAAGAGCGCGTGTCTCCTGCTCTGTTGAGTAACGGGGCTGTAACAGGGTACCAGCAACGGGAAGGAGTGTCTTGCAGCGACGTCCCATCAGGCGTTGCGCGGGACTGAGGCCAATTCCGTCAGACGGAGTGTTGCGCCAATCTAGCAGTGCTAGGAACTCCGATTGGCCAGATTCCTTGGACTTGGTGAACAGGCGTTTTACTGTTTTCACGGCGTTTTCGGCGTTTCCGTTGGACTGTGGGTGGTACGGTGATGATGTGGTGTGTTTGAACATCCAGGTTTTCGCGAATACAGCAAATTCGGCGGATGCAAGTTGGGGACCGTTATCAGTCACTAGGACGTCTGGGATGCAATATCTAGCGAATACGGCTTTCATCTCTTTGATGACGTTACGTGACGTCGCAGTGTTCAGGCGAGCAACTTCTATGTAGTTACTGTAGTAGTCAGAGATGACTAACAGTGTGCGGTTGTCTAACTCACAGAGATCTGCAACTACCTCGGACCACGGTCGGGCCACCACTTCGTGCTGTAGGAGTGGTTCCTTGGCTTGCCCGGTGCGGTGCGCTAGGCATACATCACGCTTTGAGATGTATTCTCGTAGCTCAGTTGCTGTGCGAGCCAGTAGAGGGTATCACGTGCTCTGCGTATATACCCTTAAATGCCGATATGTGAGCTGTGTACCACGGCCATTAACTCCTTTCGTAGGGCAGCGGGTACGACCAGAAGTTGTCCCTTGAAGACAAGCTCATTCTGAACGGTCAGGACATCTCTCACGTCGAAGTATGGATACAGGCATTCTGGAATTTCGGATCTGGTTTCTGGCCATCCTCGATGTATGATTGCTCGGAGTTGCTGCAACACAAGATCATTCGCCGATGCGTGCTTTATCTGTTGCCAGCGTTCGTGACTGACTGGTAGGGAGGCTCTGTGATCCATCTCTTCCAGTTCTTTGGTGAACTCACAGGTGCTAACCTCTGGGAGGAACGCTCTGCTCAGAGTGTCGGCCAGAAACATATCTTGACCTTTTTTGTACGTCACGTGAAGACTATACTTCTGAAGTCTCAGCAGCATTCGTTGAAGTCGATTGGGTGCTGAGTGGAGTGGTTTACAAAAGATTGCTTCTAAGGGCTTGTGGTCACTTTCAACTTGAATAAGGTCACGACCGTAAACGTAGGGTTCAAAACGTTCGCAGGCAAAAACGATTGCGAGCAGCTCCTTTCGATTTGGGCGTAACGTGTTTCTGCATCTGTAAGGGCACGGGATGCATAGGCCACAGGCTGTCCATTTTGTAGGAGGGCGGCGCCTAAACCAAACTGAGAGGCGCCACATTGGAGTATGACTTCCTCCTGCAGGTTGTAATAGCACAGGACTGGGGTTGACATTACAGCTTTCTTCAGTGCCTCTAATGACGCTTCTTGGGCTGTTCCCCAGGTCCACTGTACGTCGTTCTGCGTCAACTCTCTCATAGGCTTTGTAATATCCGACAGTCGAGGGAGGAACTTGCTGAGATACTGCGCGAGCCCCAACAGTCTCTGGACTCCAGCTTTGTCTGTTGGAGCTGGCATTTCGCTGATCGCCCGAACCTTGGCTGGGTCAACACGTAGCCCTTTGTCCGTGGCGATGTGTCCGATGAACGGGACTTCCGTCGTTCGCAGGTTAAGCTTGTCCGTGTTAAGCTTGACACCTTGCTCTTTGCAGCGTTCCAAAAATGCCATAAGAACTTTGTCGTGGTCAACAGTGGCCTCTTCCAGTGTGCTTCCGCAACCAATTACAATGAAATCGGCAGCAACGACTTCGATGCCTGAGAGCCCTTCAATAAGCTCATGCATTTTCCGCTGGAAGACTTCAGGAGCTGAGCTGATACCAAAAGGTAGGCGTCGCCAGCGGTAACGTCCAAAAGGGGTGTGGAAGGTTGTGAGGAACGACGAGTCCTCATCCAAGGCCACGTGCCAGAATCCATTCCGTACGTCTAGCTTTGTGAAGACTTTCGCGCCATGTAGCCTGGTGGCAATGTCTTCAATGGTTGGGAGTGGGTAATCCTCGCGTTGGATGGCACGGTTCAGGTCCTTGGGGTCCAAGCAAATGCGTAGCTTTCCGTTTTTCTTCGGAACTGTTACCATGGAGCTTATCCACGCTGTAGGAGAGGTCATGGGTGCTATGACTTCCTGTTGTTCTAGGTCTTCTCAAGCTTCTTTCACTTTTGTTCTGAGCGCTACGGGTACGCGACGAGGTGCGTGTTGTATAGGATCTACGGTGCTGTCAATTCTTATGTGGTATTCGCCGGCTAGTTTTCCAACGCCTTCACTAAACACTTGCGGGTAATTCTTTATAAGGGCTTCTCTGGTGATGGGCCCTTACGTTGCTTTTGT
The DNA here is from genome assembly GCF_042242905.1 of Orbicella faveolata. Taxonomy (NCBI): domain Eukaryota; kingdom Metazoa; phylum Cnidaria; class Anthozoa; order Scleractinia; family Merulinidae; genus Orbicella; species Orbicella faveolata. Next base: position 38,421,905 of record NW_028301536.1, on the reverse strand, counting down.
CACGTTTGGTTTTTCAAGTGAGTAAACAGGGGCACTTCCTGTTCGTGGCTTGTTTAACTGATCATTGTCCGTGTATTTAATGATCCTCATGCCCAGACAAGCCTTTCTTCCGAGGAGGGGGCTGATTGCGTTGTTGTCAACCAGTTTACAATCCAATTGGCATTTGAAGTTGTCACGCCAAACTGTAATTCGAACGTTACCCACGACTTGCAGTTTTGAGCCTCCGTAGGCGGAAAGCTGACCGTTAGCTGGTGTCACGCGTTCCAGTCTGTAATCTTTTGTGGCTTTCCTGTAAAGGCTCACCGGAATAACGTTGCATTGGGCTCCTGTGTCGGGCTGAAACCGCAGATAATTGCCAGACTCTAACTTGAGCGTTACATGCTGGGAATCGTCCAGATCTACCGCTGAGATCACGTCGGCGTGAAACACTTCCGGCTCGCTATCGCTGTTGACAGCTCTGACAGATGTGGAGTTGTTATCTCGTTTCTTGCTGCGACATTTAGCCGCAAAGTGGGAGAGTTTACCACATTTCAAACACTTCTTGCTGAGCGGTTGTGAACGGTTCCGCAATTCCAGCATTCTTTGGATTTGTTGGCGTTTTTGTCATCTTTCCCTTTGGGTTTGCGTCTCCCCGGGCCTTTTTTCTCGTTTTCTTGGTCTGTAACCGCGTTAACTGAACTTGATGGGTCCGTCTGCTTTTCCACAAGTTTCATCTGGGCGGTCGTGCTCTCGGATGCCCTGCATATTTCGTCAGTTTTCGCGAGTGTTAAGCTCGTTTCTCTTAACAATCTCTCTCTAACCTTGTTGTCACGAATACCAAACAACAGGCGGTCCCGAAGTATTTCTTCGGGATTAATTGCTTCGAAATTGCAGCCTTCTGCTAGCTTTCGCAGGGCTGTACGATACTGATGGTAAGTCTCTCCTGGGTCCTGAACACGTCGGTTGAAGCGATATCTTTCAAATGGAATGTTCTTGCGTGGTTCGCAATATTCTCCCAGTTTCTTTAAGACTGGTGCGATTTTCTGATCATCTCCCTCTTCGGCCCAGTCGGTAAATGTAGAGCATACCTCCCTGGCGTCTTCGCCTATCACTGTCATAAGCGTGGCTACTTGTACTGGCTGTTCCTTCTTGTTGAGCTCTGTAGCGAGTGCGTAGTTTTCCCACGCTAACCGGAATTTTCTCCATTTCTCTGCTGCGTTGTGATCGTGAATTTCGAGAGGTGCTGGTGGCGGTAAGGAATATACAGATGCCATTCTTCTTTTGGAGAAGCTATGAAGCTATGTGTAATATTGTACCCACTATAGCTATCCGCCGCTGCCACCATGTAAAGACAACGAGTACCTTTTAGTAACAAAACGACGTTTAATGTTCAGTAGGCAATATGCGAATGAATACATGTGCCAATGTGGCTAGCAAAAATGTAGAAACTATTTCCTGTAATACAAGATACAAACACGTACTACACGTTGGTGAGTTCTTGCGGTCTAGCGGTAAACCACAGTAGTTTCGTCACAATGACTAGAATTAAAATAGTCGCGGAATGAGCCCATGAACGTGTCAAGTATCTTTGTGGGTCAGTACTCGGGTCATTTATCAACCAAAAGTGCGCCATTTCTGTAATTTTCGAAAACGTACATGTTGCATTGAAAACCTAATCATTCCCTTCATAAAGCTGAAAAAATATCTTTAAGTGAAGAAAAACGTTTTGAGACCGATTACATGTAAATATGTAAAGGAGATGGCGTATTCTGAGTAAGCAGTTTACAAATATTGAGTCGTTGAATGCTGAAATCCATACATGCAGTCCAAGATAAACACAGTGAACACGAAACAAACAGAGACTAAATCGAACTCTTCGAAACGTTAAAAGACTTCAGAACATTGTTTTACAATATATTGACATGTGTTGTTTCTTTAATTTCTAGGTCCATGAATCTTTCAAAAAGAGCTGTCTTGTTAACACCGTGACAGGGTGTTGTGTATCTTACAATAAATTTTGGTTGATATCATATATTTTCGAAACATCTGCCTCGTCTCACTCACTAAATTTCGTTTAAGGGCTATCTGACACGTTCATAACAGGGAACGATTTAAGAGCTGTATAAATATGCCTCATACATTTTATGTATGGAAATTTCCATGTACCTTTACAGAGTAATGCAAAAAGGAACAGGGAGTGCGTGAAGGTACAAGGAAATTTCCATGTACCTTAACATGTGTGGTGTAGGAAGGTACATGGAAATTTCCATGTACCTTAACATGTGCAGTGCAGGAAGGTACATGGAAATTTCCATGTACTTTAACATGTGTGGTGTAGGAAGGTACATGGAAATTTCCATGTACCTTAACATGTGTGGTGTAGGAAGGTACATGTACATGGACATTTCCATGTACCTTAACATGTGTAGTGCAGGAAGGTACATGGAAATTTCCATGTACCTTAACATGTGTGGTGTAGGAAGGTACATGTACATGGACATTTCCATGTACCTTAACATGTGTGGTGTAGGAAGGTACATGGAAATTTCCATGTACCTTAACATGTGTGGTGTAGGAAGGTACATGTACATGGACATTTCCATGTACCTTAACATGTGTAGTGCAGGAAGGTACATGGAAATTTCCATGTACCTTAACATGTGTGGTGTAGGAAGGTACATGGAAATTTCCATGTACCTTAACATGTGTGGTGTAGGAAGGTACATGTACATGGAAATTTCCATGTACCTTAACATGTGTGGTGTAGGAAGGTACATGTACATGGAAATTTCCATGTACCTTAACATGTGTGGTGTAGGAAGGTACATGTACATGGACATTTCCATGTACCTTAACATGTGTAGTGCAGGAAGGTACATGGAAATTTCCATGTACCTTAACATGTGTGGTGCAGGAAGGTACATATACATGGAAATTTCCATGTACCTTAACATGTGTAGTGCAGGAAGGTACATGGAAATTTCCATGTACCTTAACATGTGTAGTACAGGAAGGTACATGGAAATTTCTATGTACCGTAGCATGTGTAGTGCAATTTTTCTTTTTACCTGCGTTTGAAAGAAATCATGCGCTTTGAGGCAAATTTTACCATAGGAAGTGACTTTGTTGCAAAATTTAACTTCTTCTTTAGAAATCTTGCCAGCCTTACTTCGCTTTTGACCGCACCTGGTAAAAATTTCACTGAAGTGGCTGATTATTGCCAAAAAGTCGGCGTTTTAGAATATCCCATTCAGTTGCTTTTAGAACGTGTTAATTCCAACGAAGCCACAAAAAGGGCTCTTTGCCGAGTGTTTTCTGTCGAGCTTTTAGTGCTGCCAGAAGTTGCTAAAGTGATCTTAACATTAATGCTGCAGGGCGCAGCACAAGTGAGAGCTTTGTCAATGATTATCAATAATTATCTGGGGCCCGTTTCTCGAAAGCCCCAGAAACTTTTCGGGCCCGTAAAGCGATGGCAAAATCTCGAACCTTACGATTACAGAGCTGTTTTATTCAGATATTCTTAATATGAAGAGAAGCTCCCTTCATACAAGAAGTTTCAGGCGTATACACTTCTCCATTTTAAGATACAGATGGACTACAAAATGGCTTTACGGGCCTGAAAAGTTTCCGGGGCTTTCGAGAAACGGGTCCCTGGGCCGGGTTGTTCGAAAGCCGGTTAACGCTAACCCAGGATTAAAAGTTAACCGAAGCATTAATTTTTCTTGCATAAAAATGTTTTTTACTGCTTACGTTTTGTGTAGTTTGAGCTTAGTCAAGCTCAAAACTGAAGGACAAACAGTATAAACTGAAAGCCTCACCGAAAAGTTACAAAACTCAAATCAAAATTCTCGCTAACCCTGGGTTAGCTTAATTGGGCTTTGAACAACCCGGCCCTGGTAAAAAGACTAACTTACCTTCATGGGAATCCCTCTACCATTGTTAATACGCTCCAATCTAGAAGGGAAATTCTCAATCAAAGACAACAAGTCTTCCAGTGTTGTAGGAAGTTTGTCTGGCATGTCTGTGGCATAATATTGGATGGTAATATCTGACAAGTCATTACACTCTGAGGACAGATTGTCTAATGAAGCTTTCAGTCCAGCATTGGCAATTAAGGAGTTCAGCTGTCCATTACAACCTCCATGGATATCTACTCTACAAAGGCATAAAAAACAATGTTGAAACTACTACATACTTATTAAATTAATAGTAGTAGCAGTAGCGGTAGTGGTAGTGGTAGTGGTAGTGGTAGTGGTAGTGGTAGTGGCAGTGGCAGTGGCAGTGGTAGTAGAAGTAGAAGTGGTAGTGGTAGTGGTAGTGGTAGTGGTAGTGGTAGTAGTAGTAGTAGTAGTAGTAGTAGTAGTAGTGGTAGTGGTAAAAATGGCTTTATTTGCATGATAGTAAGATTTACGGTATTGTAAAAACATACATAATCTAATTAATAGCTAAACAAAGCTTAAATTTCTATAATATTAAAATCAATAATTCTAAGTTACATCATCTCCATTCGATAATAACCTATCACGTATAATCATGCATGAGGAAATATACTTCATTACAAGGTTGCATATATTATAGTCGTTAGAGTTCATGAGGAGTTTTACAGTGTCTGATGTTGATTCTAAGAATGTTTGCCTCTGTAAAGAGTAGGTACTACAGTGAAACAAGAGGCAGCAGCAATAGCAGTAACAGTAGCAGTAGCAGTAGAGTAGCAACAGCAGTGCAGTAGCAGTAGCAGCTGTAGAAGTAGTTGGGAGTTAAAATACTTCAGGTGTTTTTGTTGTTATTTTTACGAACCTTTTACGAGTTGACGAGGGCTTGAATTTCAGACTTGCGGCCATCTCAGCACCGTATATAATGCTCCTTACATACTGCTTACCGACTCCCTGGATACATTCTTCATCGTATTTTGGTTTCGGCTGTCCAACTATGGTCTCAATTACCTGATTGTAGTTTGGAATAACACGAAAAGGTAGGTGAACCTTGAGAATTTTAGGGGAATTACCTTAGTGAGATTTTTCTGATTCTGAGCTCAGTTAATATTTTGAACAGAAACTTAACCAGATGATTTGTCACTTGTGCTGGGTTTTTCTAGCCTATCGAAGTGACATTTTGTTGGCGTTGGATGGGAAACACGCATAAATCAAAATTTTGCTGGGTTGGCACGATAAGTTCTCAAAAGGAAGAAACGCCCGGTTATCCGGTGAGTAGGCTTCCAGTTTTAGTTTTTTTAGTACTATCGTCCGTATCAGCGGAAATATCGATTGCCCAAAAAAGTGGATCTTATTAAATTTTACTTCATTTCCCATTAGCGTAGGAAATGTTGTGAACGCGAGCGCAATAAATACCCATAGCTTACTCCTTTATTAAAGTTGCTCTAGCTGTCATAAGATCACTCGCTATATTATATGACTGAAAAATTTTCCAACACGCGCTCGTTAATTTGTACTGCAGTGCAAATTTAACATTAAAAAAAATTTGGCTGTCAGCCAGTCACAATGAGGAATTTTTTCAGTCACATAATTATAACATCTTATACGCAGACAAATAAAAGTCGGACTGTCTATACATATGCTGTATTGCCCAGTAGCTCAGAGACTGGGGTAATTTAGTTGTAGTACATTACCGTGGTGCATTTCATTACAGCCAAAAGGTTGGTTGTTCCCTCTTCTGTCATGTTTTCATTTATGTACTTTCCTATTCCTTCCACTTCAAGAACATTGGCCTTGATTTTTAACGACAGCTCTCCAGATACGCCCAATAACTCGTTCACATCTTTGCAGGAGTCTACAACTTTGTACTTGAACGAAAACGTATTGACATTTTTCTGCTCTGTTTGGGTTCCCTCTGGGAAGATGTCAGTACTGCAAGCACTAGAAGTTTCGGCGTCAAAAGTCCGTCCAAGACGCAACGTGGGGCATGTATAAGCTGGGATATTCATTTCCTTAAAAAGGCGAAAAAATTCACCAAGTAAAGTATGCAAGGTCACTTGAGCGAACATTCTGCATTGTAGTTTTAACGGTGTTCAGACAGCTGGAGGTTGGTGTTCAAATTAAGGTTTTTCAAGGAAAATAATGCAATTAAGATAGCATTATTTATTGTAAAAGGAATAAGAATTGACTGAAACAAAGCAAACACAAATTAAAGAAAATAACAAACAACAGAACCAGATCGCTCGATTTATGAGATAAAAAGACGTCTAAAGCTTGAATAATTTTTGATTTTTGACAAGGAATTATTTACTAAAAGACAGTGCAATTTTATTCAGTATCTTATATTGGATTTTTGCTTGAAGACAATAGCTTAAAATATAGCTTACACCTGCTTTCAGCGTTACGTGCATAGGCGACATCTTTCGATCATCTTTCGATATGCTATGTAAATGGCTGAAAGACCGTTTAACTGTTAAACTGGCAATTTTTCCGGTTATGAGCGGACGAAATGACAAATAAATGACAATTACTGACCTCAAATGGCTGAAGAAGATTGTGGACTTTGCATGTTTCCAGATTTACGCGATAATTAAAACGATTTGCGCGTAGTCGATCGGTTCTCAATAGTGACTTCCGGTAGAATTAGGCCGCTATCTCGTTTAGTATTCAAAAGATGTAAACATTCAAAACAGTCAATTTATCTCTCACAGAATGCCTTCTTGATACTCCTAACCTTAGCTGATGTCAAATAAATCCATCCTTCATGACTAAAAGACGAGTTCGACCGTAAAGAAGTCCGTTGTGCTGGCATTTTTGACGTAGGCCAGGCTACACAGCACTTCGAAAGATGGCATGTCGAAAGATGCGGCCTATGCACGTAACACTGAAAGCGGTGCATGTAAATTCGAGTTGCACTATAGTTTATGTAGATATATATATCTACCCTTGTCCCCAGGATATCAGCTAAACTTAGTTGCTGCTCCCGTTAAAATTATTTACACGCGCACTTCCTCTTTAATTTTCTTTTGAACAAAAGTTTCATGCTCCAATATCTCACTGATGATTGACTTCACCAGATGATAGGTGCTCTCTTTCCTTTCCTCTGAGAGTGATTTTGCATAATTTGAGACTGAAACCGAATGTGCCTAAGAAGAGTACCTTAAAAAATGATCGTTAATTGCTGAATTTTTTCACGCTCTTTTGCTTTGGTTGACATTCATGTCTTGAAGTATTCCCTATTGTGTGATACTGTGTAGCTATAGCACCACAGTTTTATTGGTGTTGCTTTCGCATCGGGAAATCAACAACCGCGTTAACATCAAATACTCGTGACCTACCAGTCCATCCATCAGACATAGCTTAACGTATTAACACGAAATCCGATAGGAAATCGAGCAATTTCAGTTTCAGAATAACGTTAAGTATATTACAGTCCTTTCTGCATTTTCTTAAAGCTAAAAATATAAACAGTTGCCTGAGATAACACCAAAAACAATTTCCTGTGGGAACTCGAGAAAATTGATTTCAAAGTCAGAGAAATTGTCAAACACAGGTAAAATTTCATCATCAGTTTCATTTCACCGGTACTTTCAAGTGTTTCATATTAACTTCCAAATTTGTATTTGACATCTGGTGTCGTTAGAAATGATTTCTTTTAAGAACATATTAAAGCAGTCGCACAGAAGTTTCCAATACAATGTAAATAATCTCGGGACTTGTTTCTCGAACTTGTGGTGGATTCCTACTTTATCCATGAGGTAGCTCTCAGGAGCCTTTGACTGTTCAAAAAAAACCTGTGCGAGAAGTATTAAGAATTGATACAGTAGTCAGAGGTATGTGTGTGTCCTCTTTCTGTTATTCTTGGCTTGCACTGTCACGCAATAAAAGAAAATAAATCGAAAACCATTCAGTGTATAAAGTCAAGAAATTATGGTGTTATGAGAGATAAATAAAGAAGACATTTCTCTAAGTTTTAAGTCGGCACGTTTCTCCAAACGTCAAATATTCGTCGAAATATTTTGCACAAATTTACAGAGCCCAGTATGGAGCCGCCATGTTGGTGCACATTTCATTGTCAACTTTTCGGTGATCTTTATTGTTTTTCATTCAAATTGAGGGCATGCAGTGAAGACGAGTTTCCTGCTCTGCTCTGAGCCAATGTTATGTATGCTCTCCCTTGTGGATGTTGGGAAGTCAACAAATGCTCCAACATTAAATACTCCTGACCGACCAGTCCATCTTTCAGTGCTAGCCTAACATATTGAACCATGAGAAAGCTCTCAGAAGCCTTTGAATATTTGTTATTGCAGTTCAAGTCCAACAAATGAAAAAAAAAAGAACTCTACGTGCAGTTCAACAGATTCAAGACACTCTGTTCATTCCTTTTCTAACGGGGACTAGCATGTAGACCATGGAGAACAGTGTTCGGATTAAATGGTTTAGACTTTAACGATTATTTTGAGTGTTGTAGAAGCAAAAGCACTAGAGCTAACCATCCGTTTAAGATCCAAACGAAATCAGCAAGAATTAATGCCTTCAAGAATTCCTTCTTTGTTAGAATTATTAAGGAATGGAATAATTTGCCAAACCACTTGTTCGGACACGACATCAACGACATTAATGCAAACAGGTTCAAATCAAGCCTTAAAAAGTGGATGAATATTCATTAATTATATGCCACAGTACCTAATATCATAGATATCATAGATATTTTAGATTTTAAATTTTGGACTGTTAATTATTTACAAATACTTGTGAAATGTTCGTGGCTAGTCTGACGTGGCGTTTCGTCTCGGCTAAGAGACTCTTCAGAGACCTTTAGAATTCAAAGGCAAACTCGTTGAGCATCACGCCCAAAGTCCCGTTCGCAAATTCTTGATGTTGACAGTCTGGCCCTCTATCGCAGAAGGATTCCCAACCGTACGTTCACGAGTTAAATTTATACAAAAGCAAACAATTGTCAAATACTTGTGAAATGTTACATAATAGATATTTCAAATCTTTCAACTTTAGATTGTCAATTATTTACTTAGCAGATACTTCAAAGTTTTAAATTTTAAATTGTTAATTATTTACGTAATAGATACTTTAAAATTTTAAATTTTAGATTGTAATTTTAGTTAGGGGACCTAAATAGGGATAACCTCATGGTCCTCCTTTTCAAATACTCTTTGTACTCTGTATTTGAATAAAGTATTATTATTATTATTATTATTATTATTATTATTATTATTATCATTTGTGACAGGCTATTTTAGCGTTTTATTTAGTGTCCGAGCCCACGGTTCACACAGTTCACAAGCAATTTAATCAATTTTGGTAACAAATGACAGGCTGTGTTGACGTCATGGGTTTTAGTCACTCAGACAAGTATAAAGATCACAATGAGTGGATTAGAAACTAACAGCTAATGCATATGTTCTGCGAATAAACAAACAGAAAATTACAAAAATTAAATACTGTTTATATTATGTATGTTATGATCAATATCTCACTGTATATATAAATCAACACCGGTCAGATAAGGGCATCCGCCCAAATCAAACATAGGCACGCAAGGCGTGCAAGAGGTATTTTTTTGTGTGAAGGGTCGGAGATAGGAGCATTAATGGAGCTGTTTACAGTAATGATTTGGTTAATTTGACAAGTTTTTTTGGTTGCGATGTACAGCAAGAAAGAAACTGGGAATTTATGATGTACATGCGATGTCACATCGGTCATGGTAAGATCGCTAAATAGTAAGCCATAAAATGTTTGACTGAGCAAACTACAGTAATCTGACACGTCTCCAGATTAATCTAGATACCATCTTATTTTCTAACAGGCAATTTTATTCGTTCTTTGATACAACCCGCACTGTGATTGGTGTGACACGCGCACATGCATAACTCCCTCACTCACCGATCACATAGCCCTTCCAATCTCCAAGAGAAATTTTTGCTCAAAAATACTCAAGTTAATTAAGAAACTTCTTAGTATTTTATACGAGTCGTAAGTTTACCCTTTTTATCGGACTGAAATGAATGTCATCAAATAAAACTATTAAACTGCTTCTGCAGAGAGGTAAAAACCGTCCAGAAATGAAAGCTTTTTTGTTTAATATCCTGGAAACAATAGCCGATAACTTGTCAGCTCTAATTGAATTTACTTCCATATAAAAAACAAAAGTGTTAAGTTCCCATTTGTTACTTAAGATAGCAAACATCTCGTGGGAAAGAGTGGTGAGCTCTAATTGAATTTACTCCCTTGTGAAAAACAAGAGTGTTAAATTACACTTTGTAACAACAAATAAAAATATCTCGTTATATTTTCATGCAACGAGAACAAAACAATCGTTACCCGCACTTACTGTTGTAGACGTTAGAACTGTTTCAAATCTAAATAGTCTCGTCTCCTCTAAAACATGTCCTAAGAACTAGAAGCGACGATTCGTGACCTCTAATTGAATTTACTCCTTGTGAAAAACAAAAGTATCAAGTTACCTTTGTAACTAAAAATGAAAATATCCCGTTCCATTTGCATACTACTAACTCATGAACTGTTTCAAACCTCAAGGCTCATCTCGTTCATAACTAAAATCCTCAGCCTAACCCAAAGAAAATGTCGAAGTAAACCCAATATATGAATACTTCCTCCTCTTTAATAGAAGAATAAATATGGTCGTTCTGAACTCTATCGGGGTCAAATCTTCTCACATACCATTTACCTTTACAACAAGAAATTTGATTGGCTGTTTATAGTAGATCCAATCTGATTGGTGTGACATACATACATCTCTCTCTCTCTCTCTCTCTCTCTCTCTCTCTCTCTCTGTCTCTGTCTCTGTCTCTGTCTCTGTCTCTGTCTCTGTCTCTGTCTCTGTCTCTGTCTCTGTCTCTGTCTCTGTCTCTGTCTCTGTCTCTCTCTGTCTCTCTCTCTCTCTCTCTCTCTGTCTCTCTGTCTCTCTCTCTCTCGCTCGCTCGCTCGCTCACTCGCTCACTCATCCATTGACCCGTCCATAACATACCCGACGCGCCGACTAAGAGGTTTTTTTTTTTTACAAAAAAAATAACTCAATAAACTCGTTATGATACCGGAGGTGAAATGCTTGTATTCTGTTTACTTTGCGTTTTACTTAAAGCATGAGGTTTAGTGCGAGTGTCAAGCTACTTTCGTACTTGCGTTAATGGAAGCAAGTAAAGAATCACCCAGAAATGATTCGCGCCGACTGGATTTCTATTCCTCTGGTATCAGTATCATTTCTATCTATGAAATAAAGCCAGTGACAACAGATTAAGATAACTTCGACAAAGAGCCGCCTTCCTGAGATGGAATGCTAACCTGTTTTGATAAAGGGCCCTAAATACTGAAGTTCCGAAAAAACTAAATGCAACCCTCAGATCAGAAGAATCAAGAGATCTCACAATAACCCGATTAGAAACTATCATATAATGCGCACTTTCCGAGATTAAGCAAACAGGTATAAAGCACAAGAATTAATTGTCTATAAGATCGGGCCAGATCGAGTCGGATGGAGTTGTATTCCTAAAAAATGTTTACTTTTTCCAGCGTTACGCTTCCATTTTACGCTTGTTTGGTTTAGCAGTGGAGCAAATTATTATAAAAAATGTTGTTTTATTTAAAAAATTACCCCGAAAGTGGGCCGGCTATTCTTTGTTTGTTGAGACTGATCTGAGAACTACCGATTGATGTAGATGAAAACGAAATTTGGGTTCACCTCGCTGTTTATGCTTCTAGTGCGTCTGTCGAGCAGAGCACGCCATTCTCCCAGTCCAGCGTCCTACGAGTCATGTATGGTGACCGTTCACAATATTGATTTAAATCGCCCAGATTTGCTGGCTATGTTATACTCGTATTCGGCTGGTCAAATCGCAGATGAAAAATATGGCCACATGATTCCAGATTTGTCGACATCGGGAAGGATATATAGAATAACTTAATTAAAGTCCAAAGCCGGTTTCCAATGACGGTCACAGTCAACAGTTCAGAATTGTGGAATTTGTGGGAATTGTGTTATTTTTAGTTGAAATGAAAGTTTCATGTTACGCCGAAGGTTTCATGATTTAACTTCTCGGAAAAAAAGAAGCCACAATTATTGAAAGTTAGCTACTGTTAAGTTATCCTCAGATCGGCGTCGTCGCACCAGTGCTAGTCAGGTAGGAAACCAACGACGACGACAACAACGAGAACATCAACAAACAAAGGATTTAATGAGCAAAACAATAGCTGTGCGCGTACGTTATAGATTTTTGTACATTTCTTGGCCTTCCCCTGCAAAGCAACAACGTCAAATGACCAAGTTCTGCGTAGTCTGGAGAACGCGAGCGACGAAGACTAATTTTTCCTATTTCCATTTGGAATTGAACGCTGTCATTGCATATTTAGCCTGAGCCATTGGCGTACTGAACAGATCTAGACAATCGCGAATTTCGCTTAAAACAAGACTTCAATTTGGATTACGGCGTCGTCCTGGACGTCGCCGCCGTCGTTGCTTAGGCTCCCTATATATTGTTTCGATCAAAAGACGCGTCCTAGCAGGTATTGAGAACGCATCAGATCAAAGCGTGATGGATGAATGCTTGCGTCGTCTGATTGCCTAAATTGGAAAAGTTTGAAAGGCTACCTTGTAAAAGCTTCACCCGCAAGCTACAATGTAGTTCGAGACAGATACTCGACGTTGTATTAGATGGAATTTAAGGACTTTTAATTTTGAAGCCAGAAACTCATTTTTTCCCTAGCAAATGTACTCTATTTTAGGTGAAACGAATACAAGATTTGGACGGAATGTACGAGATGTGATTCCGTGCAACGCCCTAACAATTTGAATATATTTGAACTGCTGCCTCGTGACCTCAGACAGTCTTCTCATAATGACACTAAGACAAAATTCATGCAGATTTTTTCCTTACCTTAACAAGGAATTTGATGAAATGAATCAACAACACTGAATTAGCTCATCGTAGACAATTCCCATGTCACTGCGTTTAGTTTTACTGCTTTTAACCACAGGCCAGCTATCAAACGGACTGCACATGAAACACCTCGACTTTCCTAGAAGTGCATAACAATCGCTGTCATACAGACATAGACATACTTTATTTAATGTGGACAAGTCGAATCGCCATTGGCCAATGCTCTTAGAATATTTGTTTCTTTATTAGACGTTGCTAGGCATTCTTTTTCAATTACTTCCCAACAGCTCCTCCCCACTTCATTATGTTAAGGAGTAAGGTTACGGATCGACTGTAGAAGAAGGCCGAAATTTCTTCAACAATTTGAAATTGGTCCGTTTGAATAGCTTCACCAAACGGTAAGAGAAAGCATATATTACTTTGGTTAATTCATCCGTTCATTAAGCCCACTGCTTGGTCCTGTATTCCTTCGATATGGCAAGCAGATGCAGTATAATATGCAAAATTGAGTAGATTTTAGTCACAACTTAGGTTAGTATGTTTCAAATCGCAAACATTGCAGAAATCTGTCTGAAAGAGCTGAAATCTGCTTAAACGCGGATCCAAACCAGTTTCCACCGTTCTACGGAATCAGTTAGATTCTTCAGAACGACTCAGAAACTTAGGAAAGGGGGCTTTAGGGAATTAAAACCCAAAACAATTCCTGCGGAGCACGGTCCCGGATAGAAGCTTGCACCTTCGGGGCTCATTGTTTGGTCACCGGTCAGTGTAAAACGCAGACTGCAGACCGGGAGTAAAATGTAGACTGAGGGTAAAACGCAGACTGCAGACTGCAGACCAGGGGTAAAATGCAGACTGAGGGTAAAATCAATAATAAAAAAAAAAAAACGAGGATCAAATCTGGATCAAATGAAGACTTGGGAGTGTTCGTACGCGTACCCGTAATTTTTTTTTCCAAAATCCCGAAAAATCAAACCAAAAGGCGTTTCCTAGCCTTAGTCAAACATTATATTATGAACCTCGAGTTCTTGAACTCCCCCAGTTTCCCACAAGGGCCCGAACTAATCGTAATTCTGTGCATCTTTGTTTACGTGTCGGCCATTTTGAATTTTGTTTACGCGATTAGGTCTGGGACCGACCAACTCTTGCAGCACATTTCCTTCATCCTGTTTTCTTCGACAAAGTCTTAATAACGTTCAAACCACCGCGTCTTAGCTTCTTCAAATGTCCTTGGAATTGTTCGGAACACAAGGCAAGCAAAACACGACAGCACAACAACAGGGCAAGCTAAACTTGTAGGTATCGAGCCTAGTTTGTGAAATACATTCAATCTTTGTACTCGACTTTAATATATCAAGAGGTTTGTGAATTGGTATTCGCTGAAAGCTGACAGTCGGCTATCCAAACACGAGAATTTATAACATTTCGGCGTTCTCAAATAATCGTTAGTACGACCATTTCGATAGAAGAGATGCCAAAACACGACGTGTACAGAATTCAAATTCATTTTGTGCAAACACTCTTTATTTCATCCTTATGACTCGTTTTTGTGGATGCCGTATCCTAGATACCGGCATCCTCTTTGCGGTCATGTTGTAATGTAACAATAGAAGCTTCGGGAGCCAATCAGATCACAAAAAACGCAATCGATTTACCGTCAATTACATCTCGATATAACACGAGTTGTTTTCGGTAGTCGGCCTATTCTACGACTTTGGACGGGTCTCTACGATCGTCAACGATTACGATACGGATAAACCCGCTCTTCCAAATATGGTCTGCGATAAATATCCTCGAACTCTCGGAAATGCTTTGGCTGTCATACCGATGGAAGACGACAAACAAGTGAAACAAGCCACGTATTTTGCTGAGCTCAAGTCAGAAGCGAAGTAGCGAGTGACGGCGAATTTTGGTAAGTTGATAATGTTTTCTTTCTATTTTGCCCACGTAATCAGGCACAGCTTTCGAGAAATGCGTAAATCGTATGTTTGTAAACAACTATTCTATGTTTCACTAACTGTTCGAGATTTTGGAAGAGAGACGGTGGATGAACGGAGGTCTTTGTTTGACAACTATCGAGTGACGCATTTGAAAAATGTTGTCAAGAGTTCGGCAATCCGCAATGCTTTTAACTGGCCTTTAAGTACAAATGATCTTAATTTATCGTCTTTGTTTGGAAGTGACTGTGCACGACGTGCCGATTGTCACATCTGTCAAAGTGCTGACCGCGTTGCCACTGAAAAGCACTTGGAAGGAGTGCTCTGCACTAATTCCGATTTGAAAATTATCACTATCTTTTGGGACACACAAAATCTCTTTCGGGAGACAATGAACCTCCTTTGGGAGACAACGACAACAACACGTAATTTCGTTTATAACGAAATATTTGGCAGAAATCATTCTGTGGATAGGTCTGTTGTTCAAACCAATGTGAATGCGAAATTCTCCCGTGTTGCCGGTTTCATGAAAGCTGTGCCTGGTTCTGTACAGTACAATGCAGCTGTTGATTCTGATACAAAAGTACATAACGTATTTAAACTGTCAGAAGTGTGAAAAACGATGTGCATTTTAGATCACGTTCACCCTTCAAGCAGTTAGCAGTAAAATCACGTGAGCTTAAATCTCGAGATAGAGAACCATCTAGAATTTCATTGCGAAAAGTGATTCATTCTTTGAAATTTCGAAACTTGAGACTGAAAGTAACACATGTGGTTAAAAAATCAGTTCCTGCTTCATCTGTTTTACACGACATTGCTACGAATTATAAATGGTGGAAAATCAGACTCACTGAAAGGCAAACTAGTTTCTTCAGTAACTATTTTTTTCGATTTGAAAAGTGTATAACATGGTCGTTTGCATTTAATGTTTCAAAAAGAAATATTTTACTCTCCGGAGATGTTGAATTAAATCCAGGTCCAGTTGCAGATGGCAGAATTAGTTTATCAACATTAGTATGCAAAACCACACCTGAATCACCATTGAGCTCAAGGCTACTAAGACATGGATTAAGACCACTTGATGTTGGTGGGGGAGGTGACTGCTTTTTTAAATGAGAATCACACCAGTTATGTGGTGACTCAAACTGTCACTTAGAAATTAGAGCAATGGCTGTCCAGTAATTGAGAAATAATCCTGAGCAACTTATAGAAAGCAATGTGGATGGATCGTAGTTAAGATATTTATCTCGTATGTCTATGCAGGGAACATGGGCTGATCACATTCTTATACAAGCTGTTGAAGATTCACTGAACTTAAGAATTCATATTGTAGAATCTAATGCAATTTTTTCAGATTTGACCCTGGTTGAACCTATGAATACTGAGACTGGAAATATAAGGTCTATATATTTAGGTAAATACAGGTAGATGGCAAAATAATGCCCAGTTGAACAAGATTGCATTTTCAAATGAAATTCCTTTAAAAAATACTGAAAATAGAATTTGAGAGATGCTAGATTTCAAAAATTTCTGGGGGGCATGCCCACAGACCCCCCTAGCAGCTCATGCCTTTGGCAATCACAGAACTTGCCACATCTATGTCAAAAGTCTGGTTGTGACCCTGATATGCTGGTTATTGAATGGGAGTAAAAACAGTAGAACATTCAAATGGTGGCAGTGGCTGCTTTATAGCAGTTTTATTTACAGTTATTATTAAAATCCTGACAATACTTTTGGCTGCTTAATAGGAAGTGGCTGCCTAATGGGTCAGCATTAAATAGACATTCTTCGATTCTACAAAATTGACTGACCATAAGTACAAAATTACTAAATTGTTCTTCTAAATTTTTTTTCCTAGAAGAATCCATTGAAGGATATGTGCACTTATTAACAGAAGTACAAACTGCAAGGAATTCCACAACCAACTACTTCAACTGTCGCATTCAAACAGGACAGGATGAAGCAGTCCATACTGTCTGTTATTCACCTCAAAAGTGCATGAATTTAAAACAAGCGTTCCTTAATAAATCACCAGTAAAAATCACAGGAGTGAAGCAAACAGCATCAAAAGGATTTCACAAACAAGAGCAAGAATTCACAATTGCAAAACATGCAAAGGTAACTCCAACTTCACTGCCCTATACCTTTAATGAACACTTCAGCAACCAGTTATGCACCATTACCAAAGCACTGGAAAAAGATGTATATGAAACATTAGACATGAAAGTAAAAGTCCTAAAAAACAGGAAAATAAGCAAGTTATTGTAAAAGACAGCAAAAAAGCAAAATACTAAACTGATTGTCTAATAGCAGATGAAACTAACTCAGTTAAACTAGTCCTCTGGGAAAGCATGATTGATAAAATTCAAACAGAGAAAACATATCTTTTCAAGAATTTGAAAGTTGGTATCTTTGATGACATAAAGTACTTAAATACAAATGAACTCACTGACCCTCAAGAAATTGAAGATTTACACAATATCAGTCTGACCACACCAGAAATACAAGACAACACAATTGAAGGCCGCTGCATTGATGTGCGCATCAAACGTACGGCCTCTTGCATAGTATGCAACATGACCATCAGTGAAGCACTATTTGAAGAGGAAACTATAACTTGTAACAATTGCAACATAACCACTCTTTCAAGCATATGTAATACAAAATTAGTTGCTCACATTGTCATTCAATCTGTGAAGGACAAAAAGATGCTCAAGTTTACTTGCTTTAACGATGCCATTATCAGCTTCCTCAAAACAGCAGACTGTCAGATGTCCTTATCTGATATCCACTAGAAGACTTGAGAAAAATCAGGTTGCAAGCAGGGGATAGAAAAATTATAGCAGACAAAACAACTCAAGTAATTTCACAGTTCCTCCCCTTAAGGTAAGGAAAACTCTAACAACTGCAACATAACTAATCTTTTAAGTACTTGAAAAAGAAAATATTATTTGTGCAAATTGTTATTAATCAATGCAGGATAAAAACATTCCCAAGTTTAGTTCCCTTAATAATACTATAAGTAGCTTCCCCAAAACAACCGGCTGTCAGTTGTTATCTGAAATGCCATAAGAACACTTGAAGCAAGTTATGTTGCAGACAGGGGATGAAAACATACAATGTTGCAGACAAAACAACTCAAGTGATTTCGAGGAAACTCTCCTTATATTGATATTAAGATTTATTCCCTAGAAATCAAAAGCGCTGTCACGTGTAGTTCCTTTAATAATACTATAAACAACTTCATCAATTAAGAAACTTCGACAAAATATATTGGAGGGTAGGGATAAGCATTTATGGCGAACAAAACCACACAAATGGGTTAATAGTACTACTCTCCATTAATATCGTATGCAGTTGTTCCTTAACCGTTGTTGTTAATTTGTATTCCTTTACTGTTAATTTATCTCTCTCATGCGAACATGAGTACTTGGGCGATATCCCCTTGTGTTAATGTACTGAAACAATAATTTTATTATCGCCCAAAAGCAACATTAAAAAAAAAAAAATACATTTTCAATGCCATCCTTACATTAATGTTTTGAATACCAGGTCAGTTACAACATAGTTAAAGGATACCTTGCAAATTAAGAGAGGTTACTTCACTGTTTCACTTTGTGCATTTTAAATATTGTATAGTGTTGAGTTACTTTTAAACAACTTATAAGAACTCACCTACTGATTTTTTTACCTGTTAATTCTAAGAACAATAATTATTACAATCCTTTTCTATTTGAGTTCATCAATAAAAATGTTGTTTCCTTGGCACATGGTAGTCTTATTCTTCTTTCACGACTCTTTGAATACCAGTCTTTACGCCCTAGACAAACCGCCCGCGACATGACCTCCTTGGACTTTTACATGCAGAAAATTCACTTGTATTCTAAAACCTTTCCTATCTCTTCTATATGCTGTTGGGGAGGAGGCTGGGGGGGGGGGGGGGGGAGGCAGGGGCATTTTGTCTTAAAGGTATAATGCCAAAACTTGTTGTCTCTTGCATAAATTTATTATCTCCTATCTGCTGTCGAAGGTGTACTGCTCTTTTAGGTAATCTTGCACTTACAATGTTTTAATAAATTCCTTCAATCTCCCTACAAAACTACCGGCATCCACAAGCAGTTTTCGACTGCCTGTTATTATTAATATTTTATTTTACCCTCAGTCTGCATTTTACCCCTGGTCTGCAGTCTGCAGTCTGCAGTCTGCATTTTACCCCCGGTCTGCAGTCTGCAGTCTGCGTTTTACACTGACCGCCCTTGTGAGATAACTTTAAGAATTCCTAGGAAAAAATTCCTAGGAATTCCTAGGAATCTAAGGTGTGAATTTTCATGGTAATTCGGACTCGGAATTCCTAGGACTAGGAATTCCAAGTTTACATAGAGCTGACTTGGAATTCCAACTGAAATATACTCACCTTGAAAATTCCTTAAAATTCTCAAAAATTCCTAGGAATTTCTGGGAATAACTTGGAATTTGTAGGATTTTTCGAGAATAGGTTGCAATTTTTTGGAAAATCTGAGAAAAACTGGGAATTTTGTATCATTTGTAGGCCAGACAAAATTTTGATGATTAATGCCCAGCATTAAAATAACAAATAAAGTCACTGATATCACATCAAACAGGTTTTAAATCAATGGTTTATTACATTGGCTTTCATGAATTTAAACATAATAATTATCCTGTTTCTTTTTTATTACATCAAGAATCAAAAGTAAAACTGAAAACAGATATGAAGGTCAAACTTTTACATGTTTGATAAAAAGAGAACTTTTTCAGATAATTTACTTACTTTTTTGGTTTACAAATCCAACAATTTTCTATACACAAGATTTTAGCTTAAATTATTGTTATTATGTGGAACAAATCTGGATTTTCATGAATGTAAGGAATCAATGATAAGAACAAAACTGAAACAATCCTTAAAATTAAAAAAGGCTGAGTTTGGGCAAACTTAGCTGCTGTTCAGTTATTTCTGTTGATTCCACAGCTTCTTTTGTTGCCCTCTAATTAGGGTGTCAACAGCTAACCTCTTCATGTTCATCTTTGTTGTATGACACCTAAAACAAAATTTAAAAAAATACATTACATTGCGATACATATGAGGTACTGTAAGACTGAGATCCAAATATTTATGTGCTCACAGTTTAATACGTGCGGCTCATTAAGACCTGACTTAAAGCTGGTTGAAATGTTAAAAGGGAAGACTTGATAATTGTGAAGGTGCTTGTATACTATTGATAAATATGTTATATAAATCTTGAGCTTACAGTAGATTAAATCAAGGTTTTCCTTCTTCTATCAGTGTATCAACAACTCTCGAATTGGAGGATACACTGTGTATATCACGGTTTTAAGCCAAATTTAGCCATTACAAATACTAAAAAAGACAGTTAAAACATTAAAGGAACATTTAAATAATAGAGTAAATACAAAAGAACATACGGATGGACAAAAATTGAAGATCAACACGGATTGCCATACAGTCAGGCTGAAACACAGAGGAGACATATCAAACTCATGCACACTGTGGCTGCCTCGTTGGAGTTTTTGTCAAGAACTTTGACTGGGATCAGAGAGAACTGCTATATTTATTTCGTTTGAACAAGTGAGGCGAGAGAAACGACTTGTTACTCGCAAATCAAATTGTTTAGGCACGCACTCTGGGCAACCTAAATTGTTTCAACTTTGCTTTAGCCAGAATTCATTTCATGCCATGACTGAGTGACCCACTCGTGTATGATTCGTGATGATAAAGTTCATTCAAAAGCTTTTCTCTAAATACAAGAATTTACTTCGTATAATATAAGGTTACTTGAATTCGATTACTTACCAAATAATTTTGTATACGGCTAATCTGCCCTTTGAATTTTTCCCCGTTGAAACATCCACAGTAAGACTTTCTTTTAGCTCCAAATCTTCGCCAAGAATAACTTGTTTCTCGTTAATGACACTCACGCTGTTTTCTTCTGGTCACAGGACCGCAACAAAAACCATTTTGATATAATTTTGGAAGTGAAATCTACTAAAACGCACGAGCGATCAACCGTTAAAGTAGAATTCAAAGATGGGCGCCAAAAGAGAATGACCAACGGTTGTGCCTAAATCCTACCGCTTTGAAGGACAACCGAGAAGTACTAGGAGCGAGTTTCCGAGTCGAGCAGTTTTCGGAAATTGTCGGCTATTCCAATATGGCGGACTATACCAATTAGATAATATGCGAATTGCCAGTGGTAAAACTATGTTGATCAGCAAGACAAGTACGTTTTTATTTTCCTGACGTGTTAAGAATAATGCGTAGAGAGTAAAGCAGTGAATTGTTTGGCAAATGCTGTGTATTTCTTTGGGTCTCTTCCCGTCTAGTTCGTAAACCGTAAATATGTACGCTAACACTGTAGACGTCTGTGACTTAGGCATGAGAGTTTTTAAATAGCGTAAAAACGTCTTTCCTTAAGGACGAATTTTTTTATTGAGCTCTTGATTCGGTGAATCCCTGAATTCAAACTTCCTTTGCCTTGTCCTTCTGGCCGGTGGGATCTTGAAAATACTACCGGCCAGAGGGACAGCTTGTGTATAAGGTAATTGGACTTAAACTCATGCACAGTTTTATTGGTAGAATAGCTTGATACATTGCTCTTTAGTTTTATACTACACTAGAATCACTCTACAGTTAAGTATTTTCAGTTTTCTGTGATCTTGTCCCTCTGGCTGATAGGATCTTGAAAATACTACCGGCCAGAAGGACAGCTTGTGTATAAGGTAATTGGACTTAAGTCTATGCACATTTTTATTTGCAGAACAGCTTAATACATTGCTCATTAGGTTTATACTACACTAGAATCACTCTACAGTTAAATATTTTCAGTTTTCTGATCTTGTCCCTCTGGCTGGTAGGATCTTGAAAATACTACTGGCGAGAGGGACAGCTTGTGTATAAGGTAATTGGACTTAAGTCCATGCACATTTTTATTTGCAGAATAGTTTGATACATTGCTCTTATTATTATTCCTTAAGTCATAAAGCAGGCTAGAATATTGAGGAGTCACATTTACATGAAGGTTATCAGACACTTGATTTCAATGCCCTAATAAAATTAATTTTGCATTCACTTCAAGTGAAACAGAGTGTCAGGCAGTAGGACACATTTCATATATGTCCAGTGGGCACAAGCTGTAGAAATCAATATTTAATGAAACATATTTGTGCCTTTAATACTGTGGGTAAGGATAGAGGAATCTCTTCAAGAAAATAGGCCCTTTGCAGCTAAGCCATCACGTGACCTACTTTTCATAAAATTATGGGCTATAACTTAACGAATGCCAGAAATGGAAAAAGCATGTCGAAAATATCAAAATGGCCAAGTTTGAGGCCCCCATCATCAGAGAATGAGATTTTATGATGGTCTGAATTTTTGAAAGAATAAGAAGATTTGTATGGAAAAATGTTGCTGGAGAGCAAGACCTTGCTCTCCAGCAACATTTTCCATACGAACCCTCTAAATTTTCCGAAAATTCAAACTATGGTATAAACTTACTCGTTTTTTCCTGGTGCCTCAAACTTGGCCATTTTGGTATTTTCAATGCGCTCTTTCCATTTGTGGCATTCTTTTAGTTATAGCCCATAATACAAAATTTTTTTAGGAAAAATTTGGTCACGTGACCCCAGCTGCAAAGGGCCTATTGTTAAACTTTAAGAGTTGGATACTGTTCCTTGGCATTGTAAGACTATCTGTTTATGGAATAAACAGAAATTTAAAAAGTAACAAAAATTTCCTTCTAGTGTCTTTTCTTTGTGAATGGTGTTTACTTTTAAACAAAACAGGTTTCAGGAAATCCTTTATTTAACCGAAACATACTGCTTAAAGGACACTGACCTGACATACTCACAAAGCCACTCTCATTGCAACATTTCTAGTCTATTTCCCTGTTGTATATTAAGTAAGCGTGCAAAGGATATGTCAATTCTAAAATGAGGCTTTCTAAATAACAAAGTATAACCCCAGTTACTCTGGGATAATCAGATTGAATAGTTTGCATATTTGTGCACCCATGAGTAAAATTGGGGGGGGGGGGGGGGTGGGGGGCAGACCAGGAGAATAGGGGGCAGGAGAGGAGAGGGCGGGAAGTGGAAGTTCTTAGAAGGCTGGAAACATTTATTCAGCATTAAAATACTTTCGAAAACAAGAACCCAAAATGTTTTTTGCCTTACATTTAGCTTATTTTGAGACTTCTGGACTGAAAGAAAAATGAAAATTCACCCTGGGGCTGAAAAGCTGAGGCCTACTTCCGATGAAACTAGAAAACCCTTTTACCATGGTTACATCATAGGTCATGAGATGGTTTCATTTAAGCTGTCAAAAGATGCGAGTAAGAGAAGCAAGGCTGAAAACAAAGGAAAAAAGGAAAAGGAACACCAAAGGATTATGCAGTTAAATGACAAGTATGTGTTTTGAGTCTTCTTATTTACAGGGGACAGGACCAAAATGGATGAGGGTGGGAGTTGGGAGATAAAGATATGGGAAGCAGGAGAACAGGGTCCGAGAAGTGGGAGGTTCTGACCCTGTCCCCCCCACCCCCAACTCCAAAAAAAATTGTTAAACAACAACTTAACTGAACCTGATTAAATTTTTTAAGTCAGAGCACAAGATAACTATATATAAATGGAACAAATAGAGCTACAGTTGCATTACATAGCTTATAGGGGTCCTTATGAAGCGGCTAACATAGTTAATAATTTCCCACCCCCAGTAACTAGTCTCAGACAATGTAAACGACAAATGACGAAATTGGCGCAAAATAAGCAGAAAATTCTCATGGTAGTGATTATATCAAAGTCATGCTTCGACATTGAAAGATGGATTCTTCAAGTACTTTACAAGATTCTTGGTCTTCCGATAAAGAAATATCTGTGTCCATGTTCGATGAAGTATGCAGGGTGATTTCTGAATATGAGACAGACGACATAAGTAAATTTATTATTCGGAGAGTAGACAAAGAGTTTGGTTCAAAAGGTCAGTGCACTGTTTAAAAAATTATGACCTTGTCCTAGCATTTCTTTTTCCCCTTCCAATTACCAGGGCTTGTTTAAGTGGATTAGTCACTTAATACTGATGCTGTATTGTACAGTGTCGCTAAATTGTAATGTATACTATTGCTGCTGAAGAAGTAAAGTTTTGGCCAGGTTTGCCACGTCTGATGACGGCTTCTCTTCCGTGGACGACAGCGACAAACAATCTGGTCCTATGGCCAGTAGTATTTTCAAGATCCTACCGTCTAGAGGACATAGAGGAACAAGATCACAGAAAACTAAAAATACTAACTGTAGAGTGATTCTAGTGTAGTATAAAACTAAAGAGCAATATATCAAGCTATTCTACAAATAGAACTGTGCATGGACTTAAGAGTCCAATTACCCTATACACAAGCTGTCCCTCTGGCCGGTAGTATTTTCAAGATCCTACCGGCCACAGGGACAAGATCATGGAAAACTGAAAATACTTATCTGTAGAGTGATTCTAGTGTAGTATAAAACTAAAGAGCAATGTATCAAGCTATTCTACAAATAAAACTGCGCATGGATTTGAGTCCAAGTACCTTATACACAAGCTGTCCCTCTGGCCGGTATTATTTTCAAGATCCTACCGGCCAGAGGGACAAGGTAAAGGAAGTTTGAATTCAGGGATCCACCGAATCAAGAGCTCAATAAAAAAATTCGTCCTCAAGGAAAGACGTAGTTAAAAACTCTTGTGCCTAAGTCACAGACGTCTGCAGTGTTAGCTTACAAATTTACGGTTTACAAACTAGACGAAAAGAGACCCAAAGAAATATACAGCATTTGCCGAACAATTCACTGCTTTACTCTCTACACATAATTCTTAACATGTCAGGTAAATAAAAACGTACTCGTCTTGTTGATCAACATAGTTTGGAGCAACTTCAGAATACCCGGCCACTTTATTTACATGTGTCGGTGGGCTTTGAAGAACAAGGTATATAACAATAGTTGCTATTCTTATTCAATGAGATGCTAATAAGTGGCCGGGTATTCTGGAGTTTAGCCCATAGTTTTACCACTGGCAGTTCGCATATTATGTGATTGGTATAGTCCACCATATTGGAATAGCCCCGAAAACTGCTAGATTCGGAAATTCGCTCCTAGTACTTCTCGGTTGTTCTTCTGAGCGGTAGGATTTAGGCACAACCGGAAACGTTCGCACAATATATAGATTTGGCCAAGCCTTAAAGTGGAACTGCTCAGTTATTTTTTGGAATGTTGTTACTGATGAAAATAATCCAACATTTATGGGAGGTAAATTGCGAATGATTTAATAGTTTCATCCGGAACTAGGATTACATCAGCAGATCGAGGTGTGAGATGATGTGATTATGAAATATAGAGCCATGATTTCAAGGATTTCTGGGAAGCCAACAAAAATCTTGATCACATAACAGAACTGTCTTCTGTGCCTTTTGGTGGCATTTCTTGTTCTTTCCTATCTTATTCAGAAAGACAAGGCATTGTTATTAATCATTATATTCTTTTTTAGTTAACATGGGGACTCCCACACAAAAGAAGTTTACACATTTTTTTGTTGTGGTGACTGATTGAAATGCAATGGTTACAATATACTCAGTCTCAAAATCTCTACCAAATGAAATCTCGCAAAAAGACCAAAACAGTATACATAGTATACTATGAGTATTTGAAAAGTTTTGGAAAGTAGTTGGAAAGTTTTGTTTTGTAACTTGTCCCCAAAGATACATTTAGCCATCTTCACTATTGTATGGAGTCTCCTCCTGCTGGAAGGGTTTGCAATAAGCAAAATCACTCTTGCATGAACGGTAATTATGATATTTTTTTGTTGATCATGAATACTTCCATAGGCCTCTACTAATAATTTTATTATTCAATTTCAATGTGATTTGTTCTTTTTCTCAACTGAGATTGTGGACTACAGGAGCTGTTATTGGGTTCCATTAATTAATTTTGCTATGATTAAATTATACCAAGACTTATAAGTAAGCTAAGAGTAAGTTATATTATGTACATGTATTTCGTCTGCACTACACAACCAAATGCACTCAAAGGTTATCAGGCATAGGTACATTTGTCAGAAGAGCCCAGCATATCCAAGATATGTTTTGATTGACACGTCAATTAAGATAATTTACAGCAAAATGGATAAACAATACATCAATATCCTATACGCACCAAAGCCGGACATGGGGTTATAAGGCAATCATTTAAACAACAGATTGAAATAATTTATAAATTAGAGAACACTATTTGTACAACAGTAGGGAACAAATTAACCTTATTGGACATTGGGAATGGCAAGGCTGTCTGCAGAATGCCTCAAATTTCTCAACCCTTTCTTTCTACAAAAATATTAATCCTGCAACTTTGCTTAAGACCCAGTTCTCCATTTCGTGTTGGCAAAATATTAATTTATGCCATGTCCACTGCAGATTATCACAAAATTGATTGAAAAGCACAATAAATATCATTTTAGAGCCAAAAAAGCAATTATTTAAATAAACCATGAGTAAATTATCTCTAAGAAAAACTGATTATTTAACAGGCACTTTAAACAATTAGTTAATATATGTGTTTCTTGATAATGTAATACAGTGTATCTGTCACAATGTTGCAGCTATGATATTACTACACACAGGATGGGTTGCAGAACTCAACTTCCAAGTTAGTTTATTCAATGAACTTGGTGCAGAAATTATAATCCCATCAAGTTGTCTGTAAATACAGAGAAACCAAACAAATCATTACAATCTTAAGTAATAAATTACTGAACTCTTTTACATGTATGTACAGTGTATGTTCCATTAATATTGGGGATCTCTCAGAAGCTGCATCCATGATAAATTAATTTGTTCCCAGATGCATTTGTTTATAGAACTTTTCACACATTAATATCTCTGTGATAAAAGTGATCTCTGCATTCTACAACAATTAGTACACAAGAAAAATACACCCAGTAAGATATTGCTTACAATAAAAAACAATTCCTATAAGTCATCATAAGGAGCTTAAATTTATATTTCCTCAGAAATATCTCACCAGGCCATGGTTGCTTTGAAAATCTTTGATGTTTCAGTACAGGCTGCCCATATGTAAACTGTTCATATATTGACTGGCAGGAACAGGCATGTAATCGTACTGTAGCTGCTACTTGAACACCACTGTTATTCATACAAAAACATGTCAATTATAATTTATTATAATCTTTGCACACCAACAGATGACATTCCTTTCTTTGATATACAGTGTACTTCATTGTTAGTTGTTTAATGAGTGTCAGTAGTGAATCAAATGCTAGGGGTTGGTTCCCCAACTTTCACAGTGGCAGGCTCTGCCCTGAGAGGCAAAGCAAACTTATATAACTGTTATGACCTTGGTGGCTTACTTTCGAGAGCAAATGCAATTTGCTTTAAACAAGAAACCAGAACATTGCAAGTTACAACAATGTGCACAGTCCCAATCAAAGGGCCATCCAGGCTGTTTAGTTGTACATACAACTGTACAACTGTATATGAGTTCAGCTTCCAAAAGAAAATCAGAGTTTGTCAGGATAAATACTGATGTTCTTGCTTACTAAATCTGAATGTGCAGTTCCAGAAGATATTCACATCCAACACCCATTCATAGCCAGTCTTTAGAAATTCCAAATTAAAGTATCAGGAAGAGAGAGCTCTAATAGAGAGAAAACTCCATGTGGGGTATAAATCTTTTATTGAAGAAAACAATGTCTGAGAAATCATTAATTACAAAATAATGTTTAACAAACATCTTACCTTTCAGAAAATTTTGTAATCTAGATGGTCGGGTAGTTCATACATTTGACAAGTTGACATTGGGCATGTTTGTAAATTTATGCGCTTTAGCATCACATTACTATGTAGTAGCATTGGTCAACTAAAAAAAAAGCATAATTTGGTTAATTAATATACACTGTACATTATTAGGTTGAAATATTGGTGTAAATTGTTGCACACCAACAGATACAGAAACTATTGGCACCTGAATCATAACAAGTGAAAAATCGTCCATGAGACATTTACATGCACATGTAACAGCCCTCCACCTCAGAACCATCACAGATATGATATGATATTTTTAAACTCTCTGAAATTTCAGATTCAAGATTAACATACACATACATCATCAAAGGCAACCCTAAAACACTGAATCCGGAAACCGAAATCCAGAATCCAGAATCCGGACCCGGAATCCAGAATCCGGAATCCAGATATTATGAATGATGATAGAAATAATTCACTTCAGCAATGTCTAATAAATAAATATGGGGAAAAATTATTTTGTTGTTATTTATTTTCTTGGCTTTACTTCAGCCACAAACTGTAATTGCTAAAATATCATTGACTAGTTCTGAACAACCCTTAGCTATACATCTGGCCCGGTCGTTCAAAAGCTGGATAAAGCTATCCATTAGGTAGATCATTATCTAGTCAGGGTTAGTGATTTTTGGGGTGGATAGAGTTACTCACAGCCTGCAAGCAGGCTCTAGTATCTGTCTCTACTGTGTGAGCAGGCTAAATAGGTGTCTAGTGTTTTTCTGCATCGGCATGTGACGAAGTCCCTTCATACAGCTTTGCCGCTCACGCCCTCGGCCCAAACACGAGAGCGTGCTCATAAGTTACCCATCTTTTGTTCAACCTGGCCCTGGTGAGAGCGCGGTTCTTGTCTAGACCAAATTGCTCTGCGAAGACTAGTGAGTAGCACAATAACAACAAGCTATTGCCGTGAGTTTCTGGCAGTCTTTTAGCATCTTTTAACAACATGCGGTCTGATCTGTTAGCAGGCGAGAAGCAGACAGAAGTAAGTGTGCAACATTTCTATAAATTGTTTGAATATGATGGCCGCTAAGAATATGAAATGCTGATTTGTCACAGTATCAGTGTGAAAATTGTGTTGATCTGGAATTGGTCTCGTATCTGTTGGAAAAATCAAATTTCATATTTAGACCAGCCAAGTTAAGTGGGGGGCGTAACCGTCAATGTACAGGGGGCTGCCACTGACAGACATCCTGTTCTCTATGACATTTTCTATCTTGTTCAGTATCTAATAGACATAAAAGATAAATTTATACCTCTTAAAGGTCACTTATTAAACAAAATGGCAATTACCAGCAAGCTTATTTTAGGTCTCTCAGGGTGCTTGGAATAAAATTAAGACACACTTCACTGAGATTCTCATAATGATAGCCCTCACTAGAAATAACGATTGCACGATTTCAACAGATGAGGAATTTTGCTTCAAAAAACGTTAAGTTTGAGGTCCTTTTTAATTGGCAGCTTCTTTTTTACAGACAAAAGCTAAGCAAAACAATTTGTGCGTATTTGAAGAACTTGTTTTCTTTGATTTGTTTCTGTATTCTGGGTTTTGGTTCCGGATTCCGGATTCCGGATTCTGGATTCTGGTTTGTGGGTTTTAGGGTTGCCCCATCTTTAACAGTGTGTTTACTTTACATTCAGTTTACACCTGGCTGTTATCCAGCATAGGTAGACTTATAAGTTTGCCTTCAAAAATATATTGCAACAACTATTGCATCTTTCATTACCTATTCTTGTGATGAAATGACACAAAATCCAAGTGCAAGAAGTCATAAGCATAAAACTAACTTACCCGGTAATGCTTACAGTTCCTCCTACTGTCTGCATATGCCGTCCATAAACTGGTACTGCCTGGACAATATACTTATTATTTTTCTGATCACACCTCAGTTTTAAAATGTCACTTATATAATTTGTCCTGAAAAAGCAATACATGAAATGTAATGCCTTTGGCACTCACAAAATACCTTTACATGATGTACAATGTACACCATATCAACATTCACAATTCTTTACACTTTCATTTTAACTCTTTTGTGTCATTTTCCCTCACTTGAAGACAGGACTTCCACATTAGGTGATAACTTGCCTCTGGAAGCTCTATGAATTCACAGGGAGTGATAACAATTAAATCGTGACTAATTTTGGCAAAGGAGGCATTCAAATGTCAGATTTTAATGTTAAGTTTATACAGTAACTTTACATTACTCTTCGTATATATATAACCTCTCAATTATTGCACCGTCCTGTAGACAAAAGGTGTGCTGGAGAGATGTTCTAAACTTTCTGAACTTTTCCCCCTTACCTGTAATAGGATGACTATTATGAACTATGATTTGCAACCAACACCAACATCAGGTTATGTATACACATGTATATTTTGTTGTCTTCTGTAATCATAAAAAAATAAAAATTTAAAATCCTCCATAAAGTTCTTACTCAATAACGCTGCCACATGTAGCGCTGTTACTGGAAATCAATTTAAGTGAAACTGTTGAAACAGCTCTGTCAAAATTGTTTCTAGCAGTTAAGGCAGGATAACAGAATATATGTGTAGTACACAGCAAAGACTGGAGACACACACATGTTAGTTATTAGTTAGGATTTGGTGAGCTTCTGTACTGTAGGTATGGTGGAAAATAATGGACTATCAAAAATGAAGGTTCCTGAGACATTTTGACAGCACTGAGAGGAATTAATATATAAATTTACAAAAGAAGGAGAAGTTCTTGCCCTGTCCAGTTCTCTGTAATAAAAATATCATTTACATACATTTATTATATATGGTTTATGTTTAAAGCCGATATAATGCACACTCTGATTGGCTAATTCTAGTGCATTATTTACATTTACATGTACGTGGTATACCTCCGTAAAATCATAAAACATCATGCGCGACTAAAATAAATCAAAGGCTCCTTCGAGCTACCTCATGGTATGTGGTAATTATTCTATGAAGTGCTGTCCTTTGCCTCTTTTGGAACTAAGAAGTGTTGCATTTGTAAGGTGTTAAGTTGAAAAGTACAGCATGTTAATAAGCAGCCATTAGTTGAGCATGTTTATAGAAATAAGGTCTTCATCTAATATATATAACATTTTGACAGGAAACACTGGTAATCCTTTTAGTGTCTTTTTCTCTGTCTGGATTATGAACATCAGCAGTGCAAATATTGTTTTGACAATTTGTGAAGATTTCATTAGTTTGCACATCAGCACTGGATGTGTTAGGGTTTTGAACAAACTCACCCCACTCTTCATGGGCTGCGAAGTTATGCCATCTACCCATGCATTTTGCACTTTTATGCCTTCAGTTTTAAATAATTCAGTAGTGTCTACAAGATATTTGGCTGTATCTAATACTTTCTTAGGTCTGACAATCTGAAACTGATAGTGATGCTTGTAACCAAGTCACCTTTTAAGTTTTATTGGAATGGTCTGTGATTTGCTTCTTGGCCTTGGGAGACAATGAACAGTCGAATTTACTTCACTTGGCATATTGACAATGTTTCCATGAATAGACCATGGACCACCCCTAAATAGTTCACGGATTTACATAAAAGTTATTAGTCGCTCTTCTAGTGATGTGAAATTCAATACATTAGGCTTATAAGGAAAACCCATGTTATTGGCTTTAGAACAGATGGGTAACCTGCCTTGTTTTAGAACTTTTTTATTGCAAGTTAGACAATTGCTTTTTCAGACCTTTTTTAGACTTTTTTTATTGCAAGTCATGCAGATCCATTCAGTGTCATTGACACTTTTAAAACCAGTAAGACAGGACTCAACAATGTCTAGTGAACATGCCCTATATTTGTTTGGATCACATTTCACTACAGAGCACTTGAACCACAATTGGTCTCAACAAGTGCATACATATTCTGGGCCACATGCAATGTTTTTGTAAAATAAATTTATCATAGAAATTGCATTGTACCTGTTTTCTTGTGGCCGCAACTCATGACTGCTACATGTTAGTAGCGATACACCCGCCAGAACCTCAGCCTCTTGTCTTTTTCTTAACGACTGTTTGGTTATTTGCCTTATGTGCTGCGGGTTGTCTGATTTTCGTTTTCTGAAGGAGTGCTGCTCAATTTCTCTGACATGCTCTGGGTTCAATTTTGTTCTTTTAGCAGCCTGGTGTTTCTTGTTCCTAGGTGTTTTGCTATTAATGTTGCAGCCTTGTACTAGTTTTTGATTCTCATTTATTCTAAAGTTATCATCAGCTCTTCTATCTTTCATGTATTCTCTCATGTATTTTCTTCTGTAAGCTTTATGTTTTTCACCGTTATCAACTGGTTTGTTTTCATTTGCATTTCTTTGTTTGTTTGCTGTTGTCTCTTATCTCCATTGTTCTGTTTTCTACTATGGAAACATAATGAAATTCATCTAGGTGTCCAAGGTAAATGTTTAGGGCATTTGTAACATTCACTGGTTCAACAACAGTAACTGGAGAAAAAGTTGGATTTGATTCAGCAATATGAATTGATAAATTAAGACAATTGGCAACAGCTTGAATTATGATAGCATCAGCCCATGTTTCTTGACATGACGTTCTTTCCAAATAACCTTGCCAAGAATGCTCAGTTTTACTCTCTATAAAGTTGTTCAGGGTGATTCACTAAAATTAATACTGAATGCCAACACTGCGCACATAGAAATGACTATTAGGATTTCCATAGAGTTGATGTGATACAGCCATAAAAAAGCAATCACCACCTCCTTCAACATCAAGTGCAGTTCTGCCTAACTGAGACAATCTGAGTTCTAATAAACAGACAGAATTTTTGAGTGATATAAAAGGTACTGATATGCAATACTCATTTGCAGGACCAGGATTTGACTCCATATCTCCACTCAATGATTTGATTTTGCTCAAAAAATGATACGTTTTCATTTGGAGCTGCCTTAATTTTCTGAAAATATTACCTTCAGCTATCATACAAAACAAAGGCAAGTTTTTATGCTTTGGAGTCCTTGTTCGAAAAATACGCAAACTTAAACTTTGTCTAATGAAATACTTCTTTGAGAAAATCATGAATTTTAAACCTCTATATCACTCTAAGAAATGACAACGATGGTATCCACACAACATAGCCTTCAGCTTGGAGAATTTCTTGACATTAATTTCTAATGTATAATTTCACTGACATTTTTTTTTTTTTTTGCCATTATAAAGTCTGGTAACCATTTTGTAAGAAATTCTGGAGGGTTCTCTTTCACGTGTCATTCTAAACTGAGGATGGGAGACAATGGTAGCTCAGAATTCCATACATTCACATTTTTATCTGCATTTCTGTACTGACAATTACTTGACAACTGAACTAGTATTTTATTTTGATTTTCAAACTGCTCGGGTATTGTAGGATTACCTTCGATAATCAATTGCTCCTGACCTTGGTGTATTTCAGGTGGTATTCAGCTGGTAACAGATCATCTGTTTGGCATTTGTTTGTTGTTTGATATTTTATATTTGTTACGGTATTTGTTATTTGCCGTATATTGTATTTAGCATTTTTTTGGCAGTTGTGTTCAATCTCTATAGCTTGTCACAGTTGTGGCATTTAAGTTGTGGCATTTAAGTCCCAGCGAGTATGGTCGGCCATTCCTTTCAAAATTATGACAGGGTATACGCAGATTTTTCTGCCACGTATACTTGTTTACATACGTTACGTATGGGCTTTAAGCTCATATATACGACCATTATTTTAGATCGCGTATATATGCATTTTTAAAGAGCCACATATTTGCGTAAATTCAAGCGCTGAGATATGCAAAATAAATGCCCAAATATATGCGTCCTACAAGGACCCATATAGACGCGTGCTAAAATGCGCGTATATGCGGGTCTCGTAAATTACGTTTTATATACCAGCACGAAATGTGCCCTATTAAGAGAACCGCTGTTCGTGTATGATAGCAATGAAAATTACTTTAACTAAAAATTGTCAATATGGTGGCAGGGGTGAAATGGCTTGTCTTGCTCTATCTGCTATTTAAAGTTTGCTACTGCAGCTCCCCCGGTGAGTGAACTTCTAGAAACAGTTATGCGTGTTTTGAATGACTGTTCAAGATTTTATCCCCACACTAATCGTAACATGGCAGAGAACTTGATCGTTTGTTGTGAAGTTGCTGTGGATTCTGTTCACCGTTTAGGACAGAGGTGCTCAAGCGAATGCGGAGAGAATTCTGCCTCTCGAATTGCTGATGAGACAAATTCAATACTTACTACATAGATGGGAAATGTTTGCAGTTCAGTTTTGAACTTGAGTAATCTCAAACTACACAAAGCATAAGCAGTGGAAAACAGTTTTATAGAGAAAAATTTATATTTGGGTTAACTTTTAATCCTGGGTTGTTAACCGGCTTTCGAACACCCCGGCCCTGATGATTCAAGAAATAAGACTGACGTGGGTTTTCCAATTCTGGTATCAGTATCATGCTGGGTCATTTGTGAAGTAGAAACATCTTCTTTCAGCGTCAACGTGTAAGGGAAAGTTTTTTTCGAACTGACCCAGCAGGGTCTGATTTGAGATTGTTCCATGCCATCACAAGGTGTCAGGGGACCTAATTCTCTCTGGCACATTGATGGACTACACTGCCTTAACAGTTGGAGGTTTTTAATACATGGTGATTTTGACAGGGCTTTAGACTTTGTTGTGCAACAAAAAATTCTGCTGCTACTGGCTCGCTCTGTTCTTAGCTGCTGTGCAAAGTTATGGATAAGACTGACGTGGGTTGTCCAATTCTGGTATCAGTATCATGCTGGGTCATTTGTGAAGTAGAAACATCTTCTTTCAGCGTCAGCGTGTAAGGGAAAGTTTTTTTCGAACTGACCCAGCAGGGTCTGATTTGAGGTTGTTCCATGCCATCACAAGGTGTCAGGGGACCTAATTCTCTCTGGCACATTGATGGACTACACTGCCTTATCAGTTGGAGGTTTTTAATACATGGTGATTTTGACAGGGCTTTAGACTTTGTTGTGTAACAAAAAATTCTGCTGCTACTGGCTCGCTCTGTTCTTAGCTGCTGTGCAAAGTTATGGATTGCCCTCTAGAGTGTGTTCAGACGAAGGGGATGAAAATTTAGAGCTAGGAAGAGCTATGCTATGGCACAGGGGATTTAATAGAGGAAGCAAAATTGCTGGGTTGTCTGTACACAACCAGTGAATTGAACATCTCTGGACTGTGAAAAGTCTTTATTGAAGTCGGTCAGTTCTACTACACTCTGTTCTACCAGATGGAAGAAAATGGCATCCTGGAATCGAGCAGCATAATCGATCTGTTCTGTTTGTATTACATATTTCTTTCCAGAATTAACAACCAGTTAAACCTCCTAGTTGAGGCATGGAATAACCATGCTGTACGCACAACCAATATTGGTGAACGCCGTGATTTTACAAGATATATGTAATACTGGAAATACTAGCTGTCAGGGACACATTTGATGATAACACCCAACCAGATGAATTATCTGGTGAAGACCCAGTAGGACTTACACTAAAATCACATTCTGTTTCCTAAAACTCCCCTTTAGGTATTGATATATCATGGGCTGGACGACCCACTCTTCCATTAGAAACTGATGCAGTTGGCAAAACCCTACTGGGAGTACACTGAGGTGCATGAAACTGCTCTTAATGAAAACATTTCCCATCTAAGTAGTAAATATTGCATTTGTCTCACCAGCGATTCTAGAGGCCGTATCCTCTCAGCATTCACCTTGGTACCTCTGTCCAATTAGATTGGATTAGCCTGTGTAGCTTGGCGGTTTAGCAATTTTTTAAGCAATTTGAGCGCAAGCGCACAAAGCGACAAAGCCGCAAAAACAAGCAGGAACCCCCTAGGCTCCTCGCAGCTACGTCGCATTTGGCGCTCATTATCGTGGCTTGGCCGCTTTCTTAGCATTCCAATTGCCTAAAAACCGCCAAGTTACGCAGGCCACTAAACGATGTACAGAGTAATCCACAGCAACTTCACGGTGATTAGCGTTAGGATAAAATCTTGAACAGTCATTCAAAACACGCATAACTGTTTCTAGAAGTTCATTCACTGGAGAGCTGCAGTGACAAACATTAAATAGCAGATAGAGCAAGACAAGGCATTTTACCACTGCCGCCATATTGACGATTCCTAGTTAAAGTAATTTTCATTGCTATCATACACGAACAGCCATTCTCTTAAAAGGCACATTTCGTGCTGGCATATAAAACGTAATTTACGAGACCCGCATACACGCGCATTTTAGCACGCGTCTATATGGGTCCTTGTAGGACGCGTATATTTGGGCATTTATTTCGCATATCCCCGCGCTTGAATTTACGCAAATGTGTGGCCCTTTAAAAATGCGTATATACGCGATCTAAACGGTCGTGTATATGAGCTTAAAGCCCATACGTAACGTATGTAAACAAGTATACGTGGCACAAAACCCGCGTATACCCTGTCGTAATTTTGAAACGAATGGCCAACCATAAGCGAGAGGGGAACTTGACGAAAGCTTCATCAATCTCCTTTGTCATGTGACATTTTCCGAACAGCTTCCTAGCGAATTGCGAAATATTAAAAGCGCATTTAATTTTAACTCATACTTCCTGCGGGTATTTGTACAAAATTCAAAATGCAATACACTAGAAGGTGGGCAGCTTACCTTTTTCCCCAGACCATAAAGCATTCATTCCGAATAGTTCGTTTTGTGCATTCTATTCCTCGTCGTCCAAATGTATCTTGGAGACATCGTAACTTTTAAGGCTTTAAAACCCATTTCTTTCCACTCGAGCTTTCTTGATCACATTTCCTGTTCGTTTGTGAGGTCTTCAAAAGTGTACTTTGATCAAAGATGGAGCGAAAGGAAGGAAAACTCGCCTTGACAATTTTTGCGTTGGGCTCCACACAACAGACATCATTTTGTAAACATGTACTGCCACCTTTGTCCCACCTCCTCCCCCCACGTATATGAACATAAAGCAATGACCAGTCCGGAATATCCCGATAAATTAGGACATCTGTGATGTCACGAAACTCACGTTTCAACCAATGATAATGCGTGTTTTGATTGGAGTGTTGTGTTTCACAACAAAGCAAGAGATTCAAGATGGCGGACAAAGAGAGTCGCGAATACTTTCCAATGCCATGAATGCGGGCCTTCAGGAGGTATATATTTATCTCGAATTGAGTTAAATACTGTCCAAATTATAAAATAAAAGGAAAGTTTGTGTTCGTGTTCCATGTCACAGACAATTCTGCCCAGATAACGATTATCCTCGGACCGAAGGAAGCACCACAGAACGCAATGCGGGCCACGTTTGACGAGCTGCTGTTATCATTCTTTGGAAAGAGACGGTACAATCGGTAAGCATCTTTACTCTGCATTTTTCTAAGCACGGAAATGATCGATATCCTCGGACCTCGGACCGAAGGAAGCATACAGAACGCAATGCGGACCACGTTTGACGAGCTGCTGTTATCATTCTTTGGAAAGAGACCGTACAATCGGTAAGCATCTTTACTCTGCATTTTTCTAAGCACGGAAATGATCGATATGAGAATTGAGGCTTTCCTCTTATCTAGGGATTATCGGGCCGAAATCGACAGCACGGGCGTGTTCTTATATGCCAGCAAAGATAAACTGTAGATGTCCAAAATGTTATACGGTTTGGCTAAATCGAGGAAATGAAATCATCATTAAAACAGAATTTCCAATAACGCATACGAGTGAGAAATTCTTGTTCTTTTATACAAAATAAACTAAGTTAGAAAAAATGTATCCAAATTTTAGTGTTGTCAGATGCAGGGATAGTCAAAAATTCTGTTAACATATTCTTTGTAAAGCTGAAATTTCTCCATTTTGGTATTTATTTCAAATATTTCTTGTATCTATTTGTTACTGTGCTAAAAGATGTAATGTCTGATTTCCACATTTAAATTAACTTACATATAATTGCTGACTTTCACAAGTTATTTACCCAAAAATATCAAAATATAATTCCTGGACAGGTTGACAAGGGAGCATTCACAATCCATCCACATGTCCCAAGGTTTTATTATATATTTATTTAGAGTATACAAAACAAATTCAGTCTTGAAAGTGAAATCCATTTTATTTTATTCACTCTTTAGGTACTCTCAACCTTGAATTTGCCTCTTAGCAGAATGCAGGACCTGAAACATTAATCACAAGCACTTGGAAGATTATTACATTGCTTACAGATGCCAATATTACTACAAATGTATTTTTCGTTTTAACATATGAATTTATTTTGAATGTAGTTACCACATTAGTCTCACTAAATAAGAGTTTGCCCTCAAGTGGTCTGATAACTCTTATGTTTTCTATTTTTTATTACAAATTCTTAACCAAACTGATATGTTTCCTGTTCACAACCAATTAATGTTTTGCATTAGTTTCACAATTAGTAATGTTCAACACTCACACTACATTATAAACTCTCGTACCTTTTCAGTCTTTGCGTTCATAAAATTATTTTGCAAAAACATTACTTTCTGGTACATTCAAGCTTCATGGGGAGGTGAAAAGAATCATCATCTACTAGGAACAGCTGCAGTGTGTATAGTTTTTAAAAAATGCCAAAAAAAAAAATGCCCCCTACAAACCTTAACTTACATGTTTGCATGGCCCTCAACGTCTGGTAAATGAGCACAAACAATCTCTCTACCCTTTGTGCCATTCCTTGGGATACTGATAGCATCCATTTACAGGGAATCACTACACAACCCCTGGCCTGTCTGTTTCGCTGCCACTTCTGTGCTGTAGGTGGTTTTCAACAGGCTACTGGCTCTCCAGTGATAAAACTGGGGTGCACATTCGGTGAATCCACCAAAACAGAAACCTCCCAAATTTGTTTAATTTCGTCCGCGTACTTAGCGACGTCTTATTTCCTCTCTTTTCCCTTTGTTTTTTTCCCAAAAATTCGGCAAAGTGCCTCGACCTTGTTTACAACCGTGTAATTTGGCATGATGAAACTTTAACAACACTAGAACCAGTTAAAAATATACACAGCTCAATGAAAAATACGTGAATACTAGAAAATAACGCGTACACTTTACTAACCTTAATATTTGGCCACAAAATCGCGTCTACATCGTCGCTTGACACCAAAAAAACTTAATGATTAGAGGACAGTCAACGTTCTTCCACTACCAAAATGGCCGCTTATTCTCCCTCTAAACGTTAGGTCGCAAAAAGTCCTGGATAATGCTGGCCAGACTCTATGCGAGACTGGAAACAACATATTTTCTTGATCCGCATGAAAGGTCCGCCATTTTCCCTGCTAACAATAGCTTCATGAAGTCATGACTGTCCTAATTTATCGGGATATTCCGGACTGATGACACGACTTTGTGGACAAAACCAAACCTAGTATGGGGGACAGGGGGAAACGTGTTTAATTCATGGTTAAGGCGGATCTAATGCATAAATTAATTGTCTAACGGGAATGGAGTGACCAATCCAACCATCACTATACCTCATGGTATGAAGTACATACCATGAGGTAAAAATAAAAAATAAAAAATAAATGCCTAATTCATAATAATTTAAGAGCGTAAATCCGAAAATATCGAGAATCGGCCGACAGAAGCGAAATAACGAATTTTTTCTTATTTGAGCAAAAGAACCCATTTGGTTAACTATTTTCAGAAATGACATCAAAAGGTTCGGTTTCCTTTTCTTTTCTTCAAAATTTGCAAAACTTAAAAATTCGGCCACAGGGTCTTCAGCGGCGGCCATGAGACATAATCGTATGGACATACCAAACGTTTTCTTGACATGTCCTTTACACAGTTTGTGGGGCATCTCTTAAACTTTACTCGGGACTAAATTTTATTTCAAAATGTTTTTTTGTACAAAATAGTTAACCTTCGGAAGCTGAACCATTTACGGACCCAAAGTGATAAGGTTAATATTAACAAACTTTGAACTTGTCAAATGCTGTCTGTTATATTACAGTTAAGTAAATAAATATAACCAAATAAAAGCAGGTTCTTTATTCTACTCGCCTGGAAAAAATTACAGGTGGCCCGTAAAAACTGTTCCATTGAGAGAATTTTACGTGGTCACTTTGACGCATATCTCACGTAATTATTCAATTGTTAATCATCGCGCAATTGTTATTATTTCCGACTATTTTTTTTTATTTTATACATTCCCACTAAATCTTTGAAGGTAAAGAATTGAAATAAATCCAAGACAAGAAGTTCAAACAAGTTTTTACCACTCAGCTTATCTTTAGAGCAGTCTGTTTGTTTTTTCAATAGCACTAGTACTTTATCATGAATCACGCAAACTATTTCACACGGTAGAGAACTTGACTATGGCTTCGATGGATCCTTTTTGACATGGATCTTATGCATCCTAACTAATAATTTTGTTTTAACGAGTACATATAGCCACTCAAACAATGGAAATACAAAATTCGTGAAACGTGAAAGGGATATCTTTAAACATAGACAACAACTATAATTAAATTAAACTAGGAACGTCGCGTTAAACTTTACAGTATCACTACCACTAGTAAACACTTGCCTGCTTTGCTGTACTACTTTCATATGCAAAATTTCCATACGCAGTTTGTTATGCTGTTTCGTTGTTGTCCCGTCCCACCATTGAGTCTGCGCCATGTGCTGTTTCGTCCGTCTTGTCTACTCGCCCGTCTTCGTCTGTTGCTACTTCTACGTATGGTCTAGCTGATATTGACGCCCCCAAGTATGTTTGTGAGCCTGATTGTTTTCCGCGCCGCCCGTACTTGTCTCGTCCGCGTGTTGACTTTGCTGACCTGTCTTCGCCCTTTTTTTTGCCTGGCTGTGATTCTGTTCCTGCTGTCAGCCCTGCTAGTTCTGCTGCTGTTCCGGCTGTCCAGTCCAGTTGTCCTGTTGCTTCCGTTGCTGTTTCGCCCGTACGTTCTAGTTGTTCTGTTGCTTCCGTTGCTGTTTCACCTGCTGTTACGTCTAGTCCTGTTACCACTTCGCATGGTTGCCCGGTTAGTTCTGTTGCTGCTTCGGCTGCTGCTACGTTTGGTCCTGTTGCTGCACCTTGTCGTCTGTTCCCTAGATTTTGTTCGCCTTCTTCCAAGCCTGTTATCCGTCCCGTTTTCCTGTGGCTTGCTTCGTCTTGATTTTGCTTCCCGTGTTGCTGCCCACTCCGTTTGGCCTCATCCTCTCGTTTTTGCCGTTTCTGCGTTGATTTTGGACTTTGCTCGTCGAGTTTGTTGTTGTTTTTGGTCTTGGTTTGTTTTGGGTTGCATATTGGTGGCGAACCTATTCTTTTAGGATTAGTCTGTTGACAGGTGCCCTTCTTTTGGGTTCACCTTTCGCCGTTGCCCCGAGCAGTGTATGTTAGTCCTGTTGTCTGATGTTTTTTGCCTGTTCGTTTCTCGTTTGTTTGTTTTTATGTTTCTTGTCTGTAGAGGCGGGGTTCGATCCCCCGGTGAAGTTTGACGTGTTGGTTGCACCCCCGTATTTAGGCGATCCAGTGTGTGTATTGGATTAGTCGGTATGACTGGCAGGCATTGCACTACCGCCTGTCAATCGCCTTA
Organism: Orbicella faveolata; assembly: GCF_042242905.1. NCBI lineage: Eukaryota > Metazoa > Cnidaria > Anthozoa > Scleractinia > Merulinidae > Orbicella > Orbicella faveolata. The sequence continues at coordinate 38,380,730 of NW_028301536.1, read as the reverse complement.
AATACAAAAAAAAAAACATCTATAAGGAAACGTTCTTGAAAATTTGCCTGTACTATCAACATGTAAACAAAAAAGACTTCAAGCAAGGAAAAATTGTCAATGAACCGAAGATATTGGGCGGTCTTGAATGTTTTCAGTATTTTTTGCGTTCCCTGCGGCCAACAAATCACAATATTTTCGATTTCTACTCCCTTCGCAAATGCCACCATTATATTCATGTAGACCTAAACAATCTTTAATGATAGAGAAATATCGTGAATGAAATTAACAAATGTTTTATTTTAACAGCTAACGGCAGGTAAAAAAAAATTACTTCACCCGTTCCAAAAGGCGCAGAAAGTCAGAAAGGTGACAGAAACGCCAAACAAGCTAGTCTTTAAAGACAAAATTCTTATGAAAAATTCTTTGACACGTTCAAGCTTATAATCTAAATGAACAAGCGCCACATGTCGGCGTAAAGTGACTGGGAATAAAACGGTCCTGCCTTGTATGTACCTCTAGCATTTCATGCAAATTACACTTTAAATCCATCCAGTCTACAAACTCCTTTGCAAAAGCTTCACACAGGACCAATCTACGGCTTTGCCTGGACACCCATCGTTGTTTTTGACAATTCTGAAGGCGAGGGCGACCGAAGCAACACGATCCACGCTTTGTCAGCTCGAGTTAGTAAACTGCACATTACTCCACACAAAATGACTCCCCTGTACCGCTATTCATTACGAATATTGTTTGAGAATTAAAAACTCCTTCAAGGACGTCAAACTCACGAATACCGAGAAGTATCAAGTATATTTTCGACCTTAAAACGAAGCAAAATACCGATCCTTTAGTCGAACTCAGAGAACTGATCGATCGAAGGAGAGCCCAGCCTGATGTTGATGACCACTGACCAATTACTGTGACGTCAAAAAACGTATTTCCGCGGTGCCTCCGCGATGTCGGTTCAGATTGGGACAGATCGAGTCAGATCGAATTCTATTCGTAAAATAGCGGAAATGAAAATGCGCTCCTGTTTACGTTTACTCTTGCATTGCTCTCGTTTGGTTTGGCAGTGCATTTCTTCGCCATGTTCATTAATAAATGAAAAAAATACCGCACAAACGATGTCCGAAAAAGAGTTCCTGCAAAACTGAAAGAAAACTGTGAACTCTGGTAAAATGTAAAACTTCAGTCTCTACCGTACAGTAACAAAATAAATGCTCATACTCTAGACTGAAACAATCTCATGAATCTTATTAGTTCTCTTGTGGCTGTAGAGTCCAATTCTTGATAGGCGAATGCGTCCACATGTCCGGTGGAACCCAAAGAAGTGACACGAGGCAGCCCAAAGGGCCTTAAAAAACACCTAGCCTTTTGAGGTTTTCGTTTCATCATCAAACCAAGCTGTCTACTGCATTATTCTCACTTCTTGAAGTTGAAAAAAAATGTTGAGTACACGTAACAAAATTATATTGTTGTAGCATATTTATTCAGCCGCAGATCCATCCCTTGCCACCTCACCGAGTCTTGCGTCAAAAAAATTGGGAGAAAAGCGCACGTAGTCCAAACAACAATCATAACACAATATGATCTCTCAGATACCAACATTAGAAAATATAGAAACACAGGCACGTGAAACATTCCTGATGGAATTTTAAAACCAGCTCTTTGAATTGTATAATAAATATGACTATTGTTTGCAACGTTTGCGATAAGTAATTGCCCAGTCTTTCCTCATTTTCTACCATAATATTTTAACATTTATTGTTATTAATTCTAAGTCCTCCGTTTCACTTTTAAGAAACCAACGAAAGCAACTACCAGCATAATGGCGTCCAGTAGGACAGAGGTAAGTAATGTTCATGTTTTTGTCCACAAGAGCGAAATCTCACCTTTTGCGATCAGGAATTGATAATCAGAAAGGAGATGTGGTTGATGGTAAAATAGAGTACATCTTGAGAGCACTTTCAGTAACCCACCTCTGTAAACCTACATGATTACACTTAGTCAGCTCTTCAATTCTTCACAAACTTTAAAATACTTCATGAACGAAATTGCAGATGACGTACCCTTTTTAGCCATGGTTTCCTGGCCGGTTCGTTTTTCATTTCATTTTATGTAAATGATATTAGATATAGACATGAATTTTTTTCAGGCTTCAATTTCACAGCTGCTTAAGTTGTGTATAACAGCGATGATCATCTATGTCTTCATATCTTTCTCCGCACCGTTTTATGTTAATTCTTTGCGCTTAAATCGCTTTAAATGCTGTAATTTGTAAGATCTGATATATTTTTTCTCGATAATTGAGTCATGACTACTCCCAAACGTCGGATTTTACCGTTCGTTTTTACCGTTTTATGTTTAAGGTGAAACGTCTTGCTCAATTAACACTACATGACAACCATTCAATGCAAGTACTTTCTGATGATGCAGGGCTCCACTGTGCAAGAATGGAAATCAGGAATTGTAGTCGTTGCAAAGTGTAAATTCACAGCCACAGATATCGAGGCATGTTAAGTTTCTCTTTATATATGATATATATGACTGAATTTATGAAAACCGTGTTAAGAGTTTGCACCAAAACAGCCATGTGCATTTTTATTTCACAATTCCAAAAAACCTTAAAATCACTCTAACCTTAAAATCACACTTGCCGAGTTAAGTCGTTTTTTTTCTTACAAAGATCGTTTAAATCGCTCGCAAAAATCTAAAGTCGTATACAAAGCCAGCTGCTGGGATTGTGACGCTTTCTATATCGGCAAAACAAAGCGACGACTGCATGACAGAAAGGTCGAGCATTTTAAAGCCCTTACGCAAGTGGGTCACACTTCCGCTGTTGCTGATCACGCAATCTCCACCGGCCATAACATCAAATGGGACCATTTCGAGGTCTTAGCTAGTGGACAATGTGATTTACATTGTAAAATAAAAGAAATATTTTTTATACGAGACTTAAAACCAACACTTAATGACAATGCTAGCAGTGAAAAGCTGTCACTTTATTAGCTATCACCTTTTGTTTTCGTTATTGTTTATTTAGTTACCAGTACCTCGCTTTGTATTTTTAAGTTTTTTTGTACCCGCCACTTCTCTAATCGCCACTTCTTCTTTTACCGTACATATTTCCACGTTCGCGCTTTCTATTATTATTTGTCAATGATTGCAGACCAGCAATCGAAGGCTCAGATTCCGTCATCACGAAGCTGAGGAAATTTGAAAACGCAACAATCAGCGGTTATTTTGGATTTGTGTTTGAGGAAAACTCGGACAGGGAAATCTCATTATTATCCGAAATGGCATCGTTTTCGAAAAGTTCCATTTTTCAAAATGTTTTCCGTCTATACTAAAAGCCGGAGTTTTTTGACTCCTCCGGTTTAATTTGGAGAGCGTTTTCAAACTACGCTTTTTTGTGACGGGTTAGTATGGATGGTATTGAAGGCCTAATCGTAAAAATAAAGCTGAGTTTTCAAATTTCTCCGGCGGAGTCTGGACGGGGGCCTCGGTAATTTTAAACAATGTTAAAGAACAATGTTAAGGGAACGATTTTTAAATTGCCAATGCTGAACTAACTAGATAACTAACAACCTAATTAACTATCGAAACACGAACGAACTAAGGAACGGACTAACTGACGAATTGACTAACAGACTGACTGATTGACTGACTGACTGGCTGATTGACGAATTGAATGACAGGCTGACTGACTGACTGACTGACTGACAAACTGACTGACGGACTGACTGACTGACAGGTTGACTGACGAATTGACTGACAGACTGACTGACAAATTGACTGACTGACTGACGGAGGAATTGATTGACAGACTGGCGGACTGACTGACAGACTGACTGACGAATTGACTGACAGACTGGCTGACTGACTTGAAAAAAAAAATACGAAAAAGTGAGACGATTGACGAAAGCTCTGAAATTTCACCAGGAGATTGGATAAAGCATTTTCAAAACCTTTTATATGACGCTGAAGAAACTCAATAATGATAATAATAGTAACAATAACAATAACAATAACGACAACAAAAACAACAACAACGACAACGATAACGATAACGATAACAGTAACGATAGCGATAACGATAACGATAACCATAACGATAATGATAATGATAATGATGAGACAGTTATATAGCGTTGTTTCTTGGTGGTTCTGATTTAAACATTCGCTAAAAATTAATTGAAAACTCACCAAGACTATCTAAAATTGACTAAATTTTGAAAAAAAGGTAAAACCATAATAAAACAATAAAAAAAAATCAGCATCCATAGTTAGCATTCAAGAAAAGATGCTTTTTGAGTCTACGTTTACAAGTGTCAAGTGATGTAGAATATTTGACAGATTGGGGGAGAGGATTCCATAGCGATGGTGCAGAAACGGCAAAAGAACTCCCACCATTGATTTCCAAAGCAAGTTTTTAGGAGATGAACGAAGTAATCTCGAGGGATGATAATGACTAAGCAAGTAAATTAGATACGTAGGAGCTTGGTTGTGTAGCACTTTAAATATAATCACTAAAATTCTAAAGTTTATCCCCTGTTCAATGGGTAGCCAATGCAGTTCCATTAGGAGAGGCGTTATGTGATCGTACTTTTTTGACTGGTACACTATTCTTGCAGCGCAATTCAACACTCGCTGGAGCCTATGTAAAAAAGTATTTACGAGAAACATATAGCAAAGAGTTGCAATAATCAATCTTTGAAGTTACAGAGGCTTGTGCCACAGTTTTAGTAGTTTCAGTCGCAAGAAACTCCTAATCAGGGATATGGTGCGCAAGTGGAAGAAAGCAGATTTGCACACGGCAGTGATATGAGGAACCATGGCTATAGAATCATCAAGTACAACTCCAATATCTTCTGCAGTTGAAGAAAAGCTAACAATCTCTTCAACAATGGTCAGACCATGCAAACCCGGTTCGTGGCGATAGGACGATGAAAATACCAGTACCTCGGTTTTACCCTGATTGAGTCGATTTTGCACCATCCATAAATTAATGTCAAAAATACAGGCTTCCACTCTAGCCCTACCCAATTCCATGTCGTCCACTCAGCATGTTTTAAAAGATATATAAAACTGCGATCGATATCATCTACATAAAAATGAAAATCCATGTTAAGGTGCCTGGCGATGTCCCTGAGGGGAGAATTATGTAGGGAATCTAATATTGGAACGTCTTGTGTGAGATGCGATGAATATGATGAGGTGCCTTTAACTTAAACAAACTACGTGCGATCGGACAGAATTGGACAGAATTCAAACGAATTGGACGAAGCATTGCGGAGATATCGGAATGGTAAAATCGCTGTTTTTTATCCTTCATAATCGTAGAGCGGTCGGAAAAACTGTCGGATAATTGTCGGAAAAAAACTTGAGACGTCACTGTTGGTGAGCTCAAGAAATGCGGGAAATTTGAAATCTGTTTTGGTTTCAAGTTCACAGTAAACTTCAGAGGAAAACCACTCAAAAGCAAAAGTTAGCATTTTCAAGTTCCCCCAGGACCCAAAACTTAAAAGAGAATGGCTTATAAAAATGAAAAAAAAAGAAGTGCTTCATGCCCTCGAAGCATTCGCGCGTTTGTGTAAAACACTTTACCGCAGACAGCTTCGAGCAAAATCCTGTAGCAAGGGGTTTGTTGGGACCCTCTTTCAAGCTTCGTCAACTTATAGTCAAGAAAGACGCTGTACCGACGATTTTTAACTTCACTATGGAACGTTGCAAACCGGCAATTGGACAAAAAACAACGAAAAACAAGCGAATAATGCCCGCCGAACAGCGGGCGAACTCCTAGGCCATTTCCCAAGTAGAATAAGGCTTGCATTCAGATCCAAAACCTTCCCCACGAAAGACTCACTGACGCAGAAACGCAGCAATATTCAAGACAACAGTGACGTCACAAAGCAGAGTCTCAGTTCCATTCCTCCATTAAAGTGCGCGGTCATTTTGGAAACGTTTTCGTGAAGCCATCGGCTGTCTTCGTACTTTTAACTTTTTTACTCCTTTTCACGGCTCAGAAACAAAAATCTCCTCATAAGTTTCCGTTTACATATTTTATTTTAACATTTCTTCGCTACAAAATGGCTGAAGAAAAGATGTCTAAATTTTGGTTCATTTGACAAGATTTGCAGTCATAAGAAAGGCAGGGATAGGATCGAGATCAGAGAATTTCTTTGCTAAGGATCAAACAATAGGCAGCAGATCACTAATAGTCACTTCATCAAAATATCCCAGGCAACAGGAAGATATTGGTGTATCCTGGTAACAATCACAGTCATTATGGCCAAGTTGAACATGATCTCGATGAATAGTGGCAATCTTTTGGTGAAAAATGTAACAAAGCTATTTTGGCCAATTCATAGGCGTTAGTATGTGGTGGATATACTAAATCAGGCTTCACGTGGAAGAGCTTATTAACAATTCCAAATAACCTTCGTTGATTCGATTCATTGTCTTTAACAATTTGGGAATAATAACTAGTTATAGATGACCACAGAACTCGGTTGACCAACCGGCACTGTTGGGTAAACTTCAGCCGACTCTTCCGCAGTCGCCTGTGTCTCCTCTTTCTCTTTCCGATCTTGATTTCGTCGGTGTACTATGGTGCGGCCGGACGAATGGTTAGTAAACGTGTAGAAAGTGAAGCATAACAATCCAGAATTCTCGACAGCTCCGAATTTATAGAGCGATAAATCGAGAAATGCCTTCTGTGCGATCGTTTAATGCAATCTTCGAATGCATCAATGTCAACTGATTTCAGATTGCGAGAGGAGATAGATTTCCTTCCAAAACGCGGCTTTCCGATCTTAAGGTTACACATAACGGTAAAGTGGTCAGAAATCAACGAATCATGAACATCAACAGAATGTCATTGCTGCCCCGAGTAATAATCAAATCGATCCAGGATATGACCAGACTGATGAGTAGCTTGAGTAGTACGATGACACTGTAAATTAAAAGCTTCCAATAGGTTAGTGAAGTTAACCGTAGAAATATCACTAGTACTATCAATATGGACAGTCAGTCTCCAACAATTAGTAACGATCCAGGCTTGATAACAAATTGTTCAAGAAATGAGCTAAATTCTTCCATGAAATAACTCATTGAACAGTTCGTGGAAGACGCCAAAACACAAACATCCCTTGTGAACATCTTCATTTGCATTCCGATGGCTTCAAACGATTTATAGTTGGTAAAATTATCAGTGGCACAAACCTTCAATGATCGACTACACCAAATACCAACACCTCCACCTCTGCTTTCTCTTGGAGTGTGGTAGAAAGAATAGCCACTCGGAACAAGATCACCGATAGAAACTATATCAATATCAAAGTCTCCGTTATAACAAATATATCGAAATTCCTGTCAACAGTGTAATCTTTTAAGATAATGCGCTAGTTGCGAACGGAGCGACAAGTTAGGAGCCCAAAAGAACAGCTAGTAGTATCAGAACTCATCTAGCGTTGATCATAATCACTAGAATTACATTTAATAGAAATCAAGTCGGTGAAATTCGTAGTTCTTCTATATGCAAGAGAGCGCGAGTGTTTATCGAAGGATGTTCTTGAGCGGATAATACTTGTAATGTTCCTTGCTTCATGGATTTCCCTTGATTTCGAAAGCTTGCCGGCTTTTTCCACGATATCTGAAATGCTGAAGTTGATTTCATGCATTGATATTCAGATTAAAAGGGCACAGCTCGAGAAGGTCAGATCTTGTGTAAGCAAAGCGACCAGAAGAATTAGCTTGAATACCTTCGTACAAAATATTAGCCGGATTTCAACTAGGAAAGCCACAAAGAGCACCATAACCCGCATGTGCAAAGCTGAGACATGACAGGACCAGGACCAAACGTTAGAACCACGGATAGTTTTTTTATTCTCCACCAACAAGAGATTATGAAGAGAACACGATATGAAAATAGAGGAGCATTAATCCCAGTAGAAGAGCGAACATGTTTAGTACGCAAAGAAAATTTGCGAACTAGTAGCAGACAAGAAATAATTTTGAGAAAAAACACACAGTTTAAAAATTTGCAAAACATGTTTTGGATGACCAACATCCATCCATCACACCGACAAGCGGTTCATTGGTATTTGCAACTGAAGATGGATGTTGGTCATCCGAAACATGGTTTGTAAACTTAACACTGTGTCTTTATCTCAAAGCAAAGAAAATTGCATACAACGTGAACAGCATTTCTTGATGTATTGTCAGGGATATATTAAAATACCACTTTAAGACGTGAGCTGAATTCACATATTTTAAACGCAGATACTGGTTACTTGAAACAGACAATAAAGTCACATCTAACATAATACGTAATTGCATACATTTAATGTTTCAAAAATGAAAAGAGATTCTCAATTCACAAATGTTCAAACCTTTATTTTGACTAGACCAATACCTCCCTTTGGAGTGTAGGGCGCAATGCAAATATACTATTATTACTATTATTATTACTATTACTGGCTGACTGACTGACTGACGGACGAATTGACTGACAACTGGGTGACAGACTGGATGACAGACTGACCGACTGACTTAAGGACTGACTGACTGACTTACTGATTAATTGACTGACTAACTGACTGACAGACAGACTGACTGACTGACTGACTAATACTGATGAATTGACTGACTGACTGACAGACAGACTGACCGACTGACTAACTGGCTGACTGACTGAAAGACTAACTGACTGACTGACAGACTGACTGACATAACTGACGGACTAACGGGCTGACTGACTGACAGACTAACTGACTGACAGACTGGCTGATTGACTGACTAACTGACGGACTAACTGACTGACTGACTGGCTAATTAACTATTAGCTTAGCTGATGAGTGGTATTCACCTGGCTCATCGTCAAGGGAAGCTCCCTCATTATTCCTTTTAAAAGTAATTTCATTTAAGTAAGTTAAGGTGGAATGGTACCCTAATTTTCGTCAAATTTGGTGAAGTTGTGGAAAAAAGTTTTTCAATTAGTTTTTATACCTTGAATCATCGTTGATCATTATGAAAGATACTTTTTTCTAAAAAGAATAAACCTTCACCACTTGTTTAACATGTTTGTAAGACACACTGTTTGCTTGCTATGGGCAAGTACACCGAAGAAAATACCAGACGTATAGGGCATGTTGTTTATTGATCAGACATGAACAGCCCTAGCATAGTTTATTACAAAAAACATAACCGGCCTTAGGAAACTTATTAATAAAAAGAAATGCACATTTTGTACTTAAGAAAAAACAGGAAATTTTACTATAAAGGCCAAGAACATAATAAGACGCTAAGAAAGGTACAGAGAGGGGAAAAAAGAAAAAGGAAGACAAAAATCAACCCACAGAAGGAGCTACTTACGCTTCAGTACAGGTTTATTGATAACTGCAGTTCACAGTTATGGTATTGCTTGTGAAAGGTTTTGAGGGCGTGGCACGGTTACCATGGTAACTAGTTATGTCGTAATTGGTGTCAAACAATTTCTCTTGTTGAACTTAATAAAATGACATTAAAGATAACTTGTTAAAACTTACGGGAACCATTCCACCTTAACTAATTCGTAGAATTTTTTATACTCCTTAAGACTTTTTTTTATCACTTAAATACAATTAATGATATTCTTAATTCCGACTTTTTAGTGTAGAATGCACTACTAGGATGGTTTTGGGGGCTGCTATCTGCTAAAGTACTAACGCAATAATGCAACAAAACAATAGGGCACTAAGGTGCAAACTTTAATGCTTGTATAATTTATTAGTTTCAGTTGATTAATTATTTAGTATTGTGACAAGAGAGTGGAGTGGGTTAAGCACCTGTGCGCACTACGTAAAACATGTTACTCCTACCTCAATTCGTTAATAACATTAAAGATATACATTTGTTTCAGAAAACCTCTTGCTCTCCTTGTGGTCCTATTCTCTTAAGAACAGAACCAATTTGCTCTTAATGCATGCGCAGATTAGTTAGCGTTCGTGTCGACTATATGTAAGGTGGAAGATACGTTTCCTACGGGATCACACACAAACGTTGAGTGCGTTTCCTTGTGGTAGAACCAAACATGTAAGACGTATGCGTTCTACTATCGTTATACACTCCGTTTCCATCCCCCAAGCCACGCGGTTTTTTATATGTCGTGTGATGTGATAAAGTAGAATACGGCGTGAGGTTGGGCTATTTAACGCATCTTCAAATTTAAATCGTTACATTCTCCGGAATCTGCATTCAGTTAGCTTTGATATGGTGTATAAGACTAAGAAATCTGCGGAGATTTATTAGAGAAAAAAAATGTTTTTATGAGACAGTTAGCACTGTGAAACTTGAACGATAGGTGGATCGCGTTGCAATTCGTCAGGAACTAAAGTGTAACACAGCAAGATTTGTAAGCTGTTTTCGCATCGTGAGCATTAAATCGTTGTGTACTGTAGAATCTACATTGACGTAGCTGCTAGTAGCAATCTTTGGCGAGATATGCAGTATTCCGTCGAGATATGCTAGAGAAAAAAAGATTTGCTTGAAACAATTAGCAGTTGTCTTGATGACGCTGCGACTCGACGGGTCCGGAAACACGGAACGAGTAAATATTCAACGCAAACTGACCTGAAAATGATTTAGTTTTCAGAATTCTACTTTCTCAATTAGCTCCAAAAGAACACAGCACGGTTAAATGTCCACTCTCAAAAGGAATTTTAAGCCGATATGGAAAAAGCAATCTCGCATATGCGCAGCTCGTGACACTGTCCCCTTGAGTTTTTTCCATTTATCTCCAGCGGTTGGTGTGAAAGGTGAAATTGTCACGTTTGTTGCTTCAACGTATTATTGAATTTAATGCGTCAGTCAATTCCAGCGGTGCCCATCCCCCCCCCCCCCTCCCCGGGCTAACCCCATGCATTAGCATTTTTTTAAAATAAATTGGCCAATTCCCCTGGGTGGGGACACATAAGCTGTCTAAATGCCCCGGGGTGGGGACGAAGAAAGAGGGCAAATGCCCCGCCCCCCGCGATCGTCGCCTTCCAACACCTCTGCAGTTATTTTATTAATCAGTGAATAAAACGTTCAACTGTTCAGTATTTTAATGCAACGGTAAGACTTCAAGGACAACAGTACGTGTTAGTTGATTCCGATTATATTTATTTCTTTACATTTGTTTTTGACAGTTTGCTAGAGGATAGCTGGGATCGCGGCGGACGTGCCTCCAGCCGCGAGCGATGATAGGTGCTTGTTTTCGCAGGCTACTTTTTCTGTGAAGAATCAGGACACTTTAAATGATGATGCATTGCATTTTAAGCTCGCAAGATCTGTCTTGAAGATCGCATCATTTGAATTCGCAAACCTTAAGTATTTTAACTCCACTTTCAGGAATTTAAAAAATGCTAGGCTAGTTTTGAATGCGAAATGCAAAATAGTCGTCAAAATAGCCAGTGATTGTTTTGTGATAAACAAAATATAGTTCACCTTGTCGCTTATATCTATATGCTTACAAGTAATGAAGAAATATCTAAAACTGAGAAAACATACCTTTAAAACATCTACAAGTTTCTCTAGTCCCTGACGGACAAGTCGACAAACGCCTCGTCTTTCCCGATGAACTCATCCGTGGCACTTTCGAAAACACGTGTGTCAAATGCCCGGGGGTCGTCCCGGGGTACGCAAATTCCCAGTCCCCGGGCCGCGATAAAATTGCAGATGCCCCACCCCCGGGACTGACAACGTGAGCAAATGCCCCGCGGTTGCCCGGGGAGGGGGGGGATGGGCACTGCTGGAATTGACTGATGCATAACAATTATGAACGAAAGTCAACTTAAATCACTAAAGTAAACAGTAATTGTTGAAAGTTATTTTTGGACCTTGAATGAAAATACGCACATTAAACAAGCACACTGCTAAGATTATGTCTTATCAAGGTTCCCGTCCCTTCTTAATCTGCAAGGGGAAAATACAAGCCGGGGGGGAACCGGGCGGGGATGAGGACCTGTATGACTACCATGCCAGAGCTATTAGTGGCACTCTGCACTGTCTGAGACTGTCTCACTAGTTTGGTTCAGTCACTTAGTTTTATGTTTTCATTTATACAGGTAGCTTCTTATTTGGTCAGCTGCTGGAACGTGAGCGAACCCAATACCATTACGATTCAATTTTTCAACAATTGATAGTAGGAGATGGATTATTTTAATTAGTAGAATTCATTTGATGACTGTAAATATTGTATCAAATTTCTTGTTCCTCTTAGAGAACACCAAAAGGAAGGAGGATGGCAAGGCATACAAGAGGAAAAAGTGGATTCATTCCTGATAGTTATGTGCAGGTGATTAGATCCAAAAATAACAAACAATTAAATGTTTTAAAACTCGGTTTACTTGGTAATTCTCGTATGGATATTACAAAATACATTTAAATCGGGGGTCAGTGGATGTTATAGTTAGAATGAGACCCGTACGTGGGGTTTTAACATTAATATGTCCTTTGTTCTCATGCCTGATTAACGCTTTGATTGGTAGGGTTATAGTCTTTAGCTATTTGCATCCTAAATAAAATTGAATGTGCCCACTACAGTGAAGCATCGCTGAACACATAACCCAGTATGAGGTTCTTTTTCATCTTGTTTTCGCAAATGCTAACCTATTATGTTGTAGAACATGATTTGGCTCAAGGGGATTTGGCATCAAAACTTTCGCCTTTCGTAAAATCCAGTATTTGGCCCTAAACTATTGTTCCGCCATTATCTACTTTCTAACTCTTAGAATTGATAATTTTAATTTAGAAGTGTACTGGTAAACCTTTGACTGTTGTTCTTCTTGGAAAAACTGGAAATGGGAAGAGTGCTGCTGGTAACAAAATAGTCGGCGCCAGCGACGACGCAGAGACGTTCCCTACCAGTGATGGTGCTGAGTCTGAAACGGAATTCTGTCGGGATGGATATGGTACCATTAACGGCAGACTCATTACCGTGATAGACACCCCTGGAATTTTAGATACAAATATTGTGAAAAAGATGCATAGCTGGGGTGCCTGGTTGCCTGCGTATAGAGAGGATCAAAAAAAAGTTTTAAGAGAATTAACAAATATGTACACTAAGGCTCCAGATGGTTTTGATGCCATCATTCTTGTATCTAAGTTTGGCGAGCGGTTTACTGCCGAGGATGGAGAAGCACTGAAATTGCTTACAGCCTTTATGGGGAAAGAAGCCGAAGGTCACATGATCATGCTTTTCACACGTGGTGATGAAGCTGAACGTAGTGCACGAAAGAAGAAAGTCTCCTCGGTCGACGACTACGTAGAGCAGTGGCTCACTGGTTTGCCAGAATGGGTGAAAGATTTTATCTGCCGAATTGGTAATCGAAAAGTCTTGTTCAACAATATTCTGGATGCCGACGAGAATCCGGAGGCTTATCAAAAACAGCGACTACAACTGATTGAGGTAAGAGGTAAGGCGGTAAGGCTCATATAAAAGAATTATGTAAGGCCATAAAAACTGAAAAATTGATTCAGTTTCCAACCCGAATTTGGCAAATCCCAGTTCCTAGACCATAGTGTGTCAGATTCCCAGTTCTAAACCATACTTTTGCTTAAAATTTTATTCTCTATGTGAACACCACGGATAGGTTTCCAGCAGCACATCAAAGAACTGGTGCGGAGTTAGATCATTTTGCCACGTTCTTTGCGCCCTGCGTATACTTTCTAGATTAGGGATGCCAAAGTGTTGTGTGTGGAAAAAATCGCTGAAATGACTTATCTCGTCAGGAGTTCTCACTTGCTCAGTGGTTCGGTATAAAGATGGTTCGAATCCTATACAGGAATCTGGATTTTTCGATTATCCAACGTTCGTGAAAAACCGAACAGCATTTCATTATCATTTAGTTTGACATTTATCACCACCTTTCATCGCGCTAATTCTCCGTAAACTCCACTGACTGCCTGTATATAAACGTATCACCTTTAAGATTCTAAACAATTATTGGATGAGGTTTTGGTGATATCCAGAATAATCAAGGTTGAGGTAATTGTTATCAGCCGAAGCCTTCGGCTTCGGCTGATAACCCTTACTGAGCCTTGATTATTCTGGATATCACAAGAACCGAATCTAATAATTTTTTTATTATACATTGAACGAAAAAAAAATGGAAGTCATGTTTTTGCTTCTTCACTGACGGCAAGCAACACAAAGCGCGCGAACTTGGCATGATTACCCTTGGAAATCATGCACCGAGGTCACACATAACATGATTACCCGTGACCTGGAGTGTCCTTGACATGATTATTGTGTAATCTGCAGCTAGATGACGTCACAGACACTGATTTCGAAAATTCACTGTACGCTTTCGGCCAATCAAAAAAGAGGTAGTGAGTTCAATGTATAATAATTCTAATTACCCGCAAGGTTTTAAATGGCCTCGTTCCTAAGTACTTGACCGATTTGCCAGTTTTACATCAACCGAATAGGCGTCTTCGCTCAAACGCTACTAACAACCTGTGACTATACAGGCAGGTTCTTAGGACAAAGAACTATATATGGTGGTCGTGCTTTTTCATCTTGTGCACCCACGTTTTAGAATGACCTTCCGTTAGACGTGAGGAGCGCCCCGTCCGTTGATATTTTTAAAAACAGACTTGAAACTTTTTTATTTAATCTTTGTGTATGATGATCTAGTTCTTTGTTTGTTTTACATTATAATTAATTATTGTAAAGGTTTCAATGGATCCTAAATTATTACTATTTTTGTAAGAGCATTGAGATTTTCCTGATGTAATGCGTAAGAAATAAATTGTTATTATTATTATTATTATTATTATTAATGAACAGAGTGTATCGAATTCCTTCTCTTCAATTGTTGTATTATTATGTTTAATTATTTCACCGGAACAGTAGAATTTTGGACGAGTGACTCTCAGCTCTCAGGAGTTTAATATTTCGTAGCACACTGTTTCGCACTGTGAATATTCCGCATTGATCTATTTCATTTTTGTAGGATAATAATATTTTTGTTATTATTATTTAAAAAAATATTATAGTTATTATTATGATGATGATGATGATGATGATGATGATTATGATTATCCGATTTACATACTGTAGTATCTTAATGTAAAAAGTTTTTCGAGACGACTCTTGCGGAGGGTGAATGATATCACGATTACACCAGGCGAGGTACTGAAATAATCAAGCTGTCTGTTCCTTAGGTAATTGACAAGATGACTGAGGGAAAGCCCTTCATCAATTCTAAAACGAAAGCTGCGAAAGGGATTGAAGAGGCGTTGAATGCCACTGGATACAAGCGTGATTTACCAACATTGAGAAAGAAAGTACAAGACATTGACAAGGATTTAAAAGATCCGAAGTTGAGCCCCACTGGAAAAAGACGACTTCAAGAGTGTAGGGCCCAGCTCCAACAAGAAATTAACGACAAGGAGGAAAAAGAAAGAACAAAGCGAAAAGAGATCGAGGATAAAGTTCGAACAAAAATCAAAGGAGAGATAAAAGACGGAGGATGCTATCCTGGGTCAGCCATCTTCTTTGACAAACATGGCCGTAGACGACAAATGGATTCTCTAGAAGTTGGTGACGAGGTGCAGGTGATCATCAACAACGAGATCCAGGCAGAACCAGTGATCATCTTCATCCACCGTCAGTTAGAAGTTATGCAAGAATTTCTCCAGATCAAAACTGAAAAGAACAACGTCCTGAAGATCACTGAAGATCATCTGCTGTTTGTAGAGAAGACTGGCAAAGCAACAGCCATCCCTGCCAGAGATGTGAGAGTCGGAGATATTCTGTACGTGAGAGCAGACCATAGTGTGGAGAAGGATGCAGTTCTGAACATCAGCAAGGTCTACGAGAAAGGTGTTTACGCCCCAGTGACCCTCAGTGGCACCATTCTGGTCAACGATGTGCACACCTCGTGTTATTTTGATGTGCTGTCTCATGAGTGGTCCCACAGAGCGATGGGTGTTGTTCGCGCCGCGCATTATGTGTCCCCTTGGATTCTGCAGTGGATCAGTGGCGTTGGACAGAAGGATGGATTCCCAGGCTGGTGCAGACTGGCTCATAAGATGCTTACCTTGTCGGACTGAATTATGAACGGTACTGATCTCTTATTTTTACTTCTATGTGATTTGATTTGATCTGGCTTTATATCTGACTGCTTAGTTGTTCGATCATGTCGTTTTTTTCAGCCACTTATAAACACTAGGCTAAAAAGTGAAAGAAGATTCTACATACGTACTAAATAACAATTAATGGTACCATGGATTTGTAGTCAGTTTGCAAGATAAAAGAATTAGTCGCCTTGACAAAGATCTTTGAGGCTAGCTTCACGCATAACAAAGAACATCCGTTTCGTTTAGTTGGTGTGACAAAGATTGTGTGACAAAGAGCTTTGTCGTTGGTCGCTGGTGTGACAAAAACCTTGTAGCTGGATGTCGTGACAAAGAACTTTGTGGTCTGTTGAGTTGCCGTGTCCAAAGAACTTGGTAGGTAGTGCGACCATATAGTTTGGGTGACAGATAACGAAGTTCAGTTTGCCTGCAATCTTTGTAGTTATTTTGTGTAGTTAAATAGATTGTCTGAAATGTAGTTGCATGTAGTAAGCTCAGAGAAAGTTGTTTAGTTTTTCAGAGAACGTTGAGTTGTAGAAGAAGTTAGCGATTTTGTGGGCTGACTCAAGGAGTTTGTAGTTAATCTGGCCCCGACTTGCAAGCTCTTTTAAAGTCTCATGAAGTTTGTGTTTCGCAAGACAAAGAACATTTACAGCTGGTTTCATTACATTGTCTTGATGTGCGTTTCCAACGAAACGTGATTCGTTTGTCATGATTCGCTTATACAGTATCTAACCTCGTGTCTCTAGCAACTATATCGATACGTACGGTACAAATATGTAGTTCAACATGGGGCAGGTTCCATAGAGATTGTGTCAGAACTTCAGCAAACTTGCCAGCGCCAAGTGATTATTGTCGAAATTATGTTTGAGAACTCGGGTCTAGACACTGTACTGAAATCAGTTGTAAGTTAAGGTGAAAGAGGAAACATTGTTGCTGCTGAAAGATCCTTTTCCCAGTTTAGCTACGCGGAAAACGCCTGTTTCAGATTAACATTGGGAGCTTTTTTCAAAGAAGATGTTTCTGAGGCATTTCCCGAACATTTGTGCTTGAGAATCTTTTGCTATAATGGGGGAGGGTCTGTTTCTGCAATACTGCTGTTTTCTCGTTCAGTCCCTCAGGAGCGCATGCTCCGTAAATAAATTAGCTTTGAACCTAATTCACAAAACAAGACAGCTTAACTTACCCGTTTAACTCTGTAAACGTTAGCTTTGCAACCTGGAGGACAACTCAGGTGCACTTTTTAGAGGAAAAACGCTGATGCATCTTCTATTTCCCCTAGTGATTTTATTGCCACATTTAGAGTAACCGGAGATAACTTTTGGTGGAATTTATCTCGTTTAGTCCAATTCAGTAATCTTCAGGTAGCCCAGTGTGTTGGATGCAACCATCTTGGTACTTCTTACACTTAAAACTGAATTTACGCCACGCCCTCCAAACTGCAAACAGACCCTTAACGGATTTATCCGAAATTGGTCCACGGTCATCTCTGTTACTTTTATGTGAAGAGAAGATTAACCATAGCTTTAGCTGTTATTGACCTTAGGTGTCGATTAATACATGGATTCTGTTTTAAATTTCAAAAGCGCACGTGATCCTGTAGTACAACTGTTAACAATCAATTTGAATTCGAGTCGTCCTTACTGGCTTTCCTGATTTAGAATTCGTCTGGATTAGCTCCATTTCAGTTCGCTGAATGCCAGAATTTTTAAAGACCTGCCCCTGAGCTCCTTCTTCAGACGATGCTGGTAAACGATGTGTAAATAAACTTGTTGCTTTCTAGTAGAATTTTACATGTAATAGTAACATTTTCCAGCCCACTGTAGGGACAGTATGTATTCATCAATATCAAGGTGTGATTTAATAAGGTAACCGGGTGTGGGTGTGCGCTTTTGCCAATTATAGCTTTATTAAAAAAAAAAAAAAAGAAAAAGAAAAAAGAACGGTAAAAAAACATGTTTCACTCCTGTCTAGTTCACTGTGGTAGCAGAAAATCTGAAGTACTAAAAATAGGGCCACGAATGGGGGACGTAGTTACTCTTCAATCTGAGATTCGGTTCACTGTTTGTTAAACATTCTATGGTTGGGCTGCCTGTGGCATGCCATTTGCGCCAAGCGACCACTGTGAGGAGATTTAGGGGACCATGTCAAGAATATATGGCTTCTAAGGAGGACCACACAAAATGTATGGTGTATAATGTTGGGGTGGTTCTATTTGGTTATAAATATATTTAATTTTACTTTTAAAATAATCGCGGGGGTTCATTGCAAAAATTTAGGATGATGGGGGACAGGGGGACAAGGTAACAGTTTCTGATAGAGATAAATCATGTCTTTATCTTCTCAACAGGTTAGTAGTGTAAAGAAACATGAGGTACAGCTTGGCCCGGTGCAGGTGCTTGTGTAAGACATTCTCAGTTGCACCTGAGGTTTTACTTTTGTACTTTATTGGAGAGCAGAGATGGCGCAGTGGTGAGAGCTGTCGCCTCCCACTAATGTGTCCCAGGTTCTGTTCCAGCTTGGTACCATATGTGAGTTGAGTTTGTTGTTGGTTCTCGCCTTACTCCGAGGATTTTTTTCCAGGTACTATGGTCTTCCCCCCTGCACAAAAACCAACATCTTCAAATTCCAATTTGATCACGACAGAGGACCTGCATGAGAACCAGCTAATTTATTTAATTATTCTTATTTTTTGTCATACCAAGTGAGGATATCATACTTGCCTTAAGACTGTCATACTTTAATTTAAGTATGGTATATTATCGTGGGACATTTTACTCAATTTTATCTCAAGCATTGGACGTCACTGTCTGTTTTCTTTCTTAGTTCAGTTCTTGGTGGCAGCTGTCCACACTAGCCTGCCTGCCTATAAGCTTGGTGTTTTTTGGAGGTCTCCTGACCCTATGAAAATTTTATCACTGTATGTTTTTATTTATGGTGTGGCAGACAAACGATTATGATGATGATGATGATGAGACATCCGCGAATAAAATTTGACCAAATTCATCAATTTTAATAGCCTTAATAATTTCCCTGTGTACTTCAGGCTAGTTCCACAGCATGCTCACGCGTGATCAGCGGTGTTCCCACAACCGGTCCGTCTGTCTTGTATTTCCACACCAATTGTCCATTATCAGCTCGCAAGGCGTACAGATAGGTGTCAATCCCTCCTATGAACAACAGACCACGTTTATCCAACCGTGGTGACGACCAAATTGACGAGCTTGTCTTAAAACTCCACACGAGCGAGCCATCATGTTGACGAAGAGCCAGAACCTCTCCTTGACCTGAACCAATGTAGATATTTCCATTTGGAGCGATAAATGGCGAAGAGAATAGTTCACCCTTATCTGTTTTAAGACAATAATAACAAAGAAAAAAAATTAACCGAACCGACATCATCTGGCCTTTGTTTTGTTTTGTTGTTATATTTGCTTTTCTTAAAAGATCCACACATGGCCGCCCAACTGTATTAAAAACAAGAAAAAAAAAATTTTTTATTTCTTTTTCCCTCCCCTTTTTTAGCTTTTTAAATATTTTTTTTATTTAATGTAAAGCGCCATGGACAAATAGTGGATTCGCGCTATATAAATATTTTATTATTCTATTGTTATTATTATTAAAAAAAATCGTTGACGCAAAAGTTACATCGACTGAAATCCAATCATTCGATCAACCATTTCTCATAGATGACCTGACCTTACTGCACTAGTAAACATTCTCTTGTCACACCAACCCCTGTATGTTTATGTTATCCAAGTTCTAATTTCCGCTTAAATCTTCTCAAAAATATCGTTTTCATAACAAAGTATTTGACGCGAGGTAATATCTTTTTCTGGCATGGTTAATTCTTATGAACCAGATAATAACAAAATCGAAGAAAACAAGCAACGCATGTTTCACTTTAACCGCAGTACTTTTAATTGTTTAATTGCGCCCAACGTGCCAACGTCTAAATTTACATTTTACTTTGCCGCAGTGATGTCACGCAACGCGTCGTCTTGATCACCTTGAAGAAAGATTCGCTACTGTCATTTCGTTTGTAAAACAGCTGACTCTTAGGGCATGTATTATAAAATAAATTCTGGTAGCAAGAAGTAAATAAATCATAAATACTAAAAACATTCCGACCAACAAACAAAGTGTAAAACCGCTTCGGGTAAACCGCTTGTCCTACCGCAGAGTATTAAATTTAGAATAAATTATTTCACGAAATATAAAAATATATCTATAGCAAGAAAAAATAAAAAAAGCGAACAGGAAAGTAAACTCAAGAGCAACTATTCTACTATACAGCTCCACCGAAAGGAAGGATTGAAATGGATTCAATTCAATCATGACAAGCTTTTCTTGCGAACGTGTTCTAAAACTCTAAAGAAAACCCGCGCGGCTTTATTATACGCGATTGTAAAAGAGTTTTTAAATTTCTTTTTGGAGAAAATGCTGAGAGGTCATAAGAATACTTTTAAAAATAAAAATAATAATAACAATAACAATAACGATAACAATGCCAATAACAATAACAATAACAATAACAATAAAAACAATAATAATAATAATAATAATAATAATAATAATAATAATAATAATAATAAAAACCTGAAATGTTATAGAAGAAAAAAGAATGATGGAAAAAAAAAATTGCCTACGCCGAGACCAGGATTCGATCCTAGGTTACTGCGGCCACAACGCAGTGTCCTAACCCTATAGCAAGCCGATTGTAGTAATATTCAATAAATTGATATATATTCAGTTCAGTACTTATATGTATGTAATTTTTTTATTTTTTCAATTTAATATTTATATTTATGGAATATTTTTTAAATCCATTTAATTTCATATGTCTATATTTATTGAATTTAATCGCTCTATATTCATTTAATTTAATCTGTTTATATCAGGGGCCCGCCCCGGCCCCGCACCCCTAGTATATATATTTCGTTTTGTCTAAAACTGAGGCTAAAAACACTGGCAGGTCCCTTCCAATGTCAAAACCTTCCTCGTCCGCCATATTGCAATGCTTCTTTCCCAGGCTCTTATCTTTCTGATACCATGGGTTGACCCAGTCCCTGGGATTAAATGAATATTTTGACGCACTTGGCTTTAGAATTCAAAGAAAAAGGATAAGAGAAAGCATGGCAAGAGTGGATCCACAGAATACTGCACTACGATGGGGCGTTGTTATTTCACGCAGGACTTATCAGGTACCATGACCAAACTCCCTGTGGCACCTAGACGGACATCATGCACTGATACGCTGGAAAATTGTTATTCACGGATGCATTGATGGCTTTTCGAGAAGAATAATGTTTCTGAGATGTAACTCAAACAATCTTGCGGGAACTGTACTTGATCTGTTCTTAGATGCCATAAATCGTGATGGACACCTTTGGCCATCAAGAATAAGAGTGGATAAGGGTGCTGAAAATGTTCTAGTGTGTGATGCCATGGTTCAAGCTAGGGGGGAGGGAAGGGGGAGTTTTATTGCTGGTCCCTCTACACACAACCAGCACATTGAGACGCATTGAAAGATTATGGAGAGATGCCTTTAGATGTGTATGTTACTTGTATTACTATCTATTCTATGCTATGGAGTCCACTGGTATCCTCAACGCAGATAATCCAATTCATGTGTTTACTCGTCACGTAATCTTCATTCCAAAAATCAACAAAGCACTTGACGAGTTTTGTGAAGCCTTTAATCACCACAAAGCACGCACAGAGGGAAACTGGTCACCGTACCAAATGTGGGCAAATGGCATGTTCCATGATGACAATCCACTAGCACATGGACTGCTAGTCGAAGAGCCATCTGATATGGAAATATATGGATATGACCCCAGGGACCATCTCCCACTGGGAGAGATAATCATGTTGTCAATGACCCTGTGGATCTTAGCCATGGAGATTTACGGAAGTCATTTGTTTTGGAACATCTGGATCCGCTGAGATCATCAACTGAAATGAGTGGAGATATCTATACTGAAGCTTCAGAACTAGTATTCCAGAGACATGAACAACTTGCTGATTCTGGAACTTATGCGTCACAATAATATTATTAATGGAGCATTGCTTTATTGATATTCACTTCAACTTTATCAACATCTCTTAAGAACACAATTCTTAATAGTTAATAGGTAACCCTTATTGAGCAATGAAAATTTTAAAAAGGTAACAGCAGAAAAAAAATGTGTACAAGCACTTTTTGCATTAAGGCAGCTAACAATAGTCTTAAGCTGTGCACTTATGAGTTTTGTTATGATCCTTAATCATCAAATTTTAACATTCTGTAACTAGCTTCATGTCAGTTTAAAAAACTGGTATTTCCCTTTCTTATTCCTTCAACTTAAGGTGGCTAGTAGCAGTTTCCATCAATGTCCAGCTCTTATAATATGGTGTACCAAACATTTCTCAGTTGCTGTTACAATACTGGCATTGAACAACAGCCAGTGCTGAACAAAATGTGGTTGTTTTCTTAACATTACTGGTTACCATAACAATAGCATAACCTGTAAAAACACACTTAATTTTAGCTATAAGCGTTTTTAAGGCAAAAAAAGAAGCTTAGTGACCTCCATTTGTTATTATTGAGTTATGATTCACAAGTTAAGGTAAGGGTGTTTTAAACAGGTTATGCTGTTGTTATGGTAACCAGTAATACTACAACTTATTTAGCAATGACTGGGCACTTGTTTGATACCATTATTGTAGCAGCCACTGATAAAGATCTGTAGTACTGACCCATTCAAGTGTAATAACTGGAAACTGCTATAAAGTGCTACCAGCCATCTTAAGGCTCATATTCTCTCACTTGGCTTTTTGATTGCTTTTATTGTTTGGAAAGAAGCTGATTACTTTAAAACAATAACACACAGTCACAAAGCCATATGGGTGAAAATGGGCCTTTCAACAGCATCTGAAGAACTCAGCTATTAACAGGTTATAGGTAACCCTGGAACAATGAATTTGCTAAAACAGTAACAGCAAAAAGCAAAAAAAATTGTACATGTAAACTTGGATTTAGAATACAATACATTGCAAGGAGCAAGTGCTGCCTAATAAAAATAACCTTGCACTTTGTAGTTACGTGTACTGTTATTATGATGATGTAATAACATTATCCTTTTGTTTGATATTTTTAGTGTCTACTGCCACTGTCAAAGACTAGTGGTTGAGTATTATACAAGAATCAATAAACATAATGATAAGAAACAACTTTTTTAAAATCAGTTTGAGTTTTATTTTCCTTTGTTTTAAATTAAGACAATAAATGGAACAAAGGAAAATGAAAATGAAAATGCATCTGTAACATTTTAAACAAAGGAAAACAAAATTAATGAAGGTGCAAACAATTGTCCACTAAAAGACACAATTTGTTGGAGTGATTTTATTTTAACTGTGAAAGTCTCCCACCATTGGTGATAAATAGTCAAAACTAAACAAAAGAAAACAATGGAATTAGTGTTATGGCATAAAACTGCTTAGTAACTATTTCACAGTTAAAGTAAATCCACTCTAGTGTTTCGATATTTAGTACAGTGCATGAAGATCATGCACAGAAACCAACACAGGTCAAAAGTGAACTGCACGGCTGGTTACAACGCTTGACTCACTGTTATAAACATAGTGGCTGGTGTTGCCAAGCAGCAGTGGAAAAATCAGATTGTTAACTCCTTGATCTACATAGCGCCAAAGTAACTATTCTTGAAAGCTAGGTCATACAGTTTGAATAGTTCATCATCTGATGGGAGGGGGAGAACTGCATTTCCTCTTGGCAAATCCAATGTGTTTGAACAGGTATGAGAAGTTGGGATGAAATGCCAAATGGGTTTCTTCTTTTGAGGTTGTTCTCCTGATTCCTCAGTTACCTGCTGAAAAAGGAAATTATTATGTGGTAGCTGTTAGAGTGTACATGTATGTGGTACATAAAGATAAATCAGAAAGTAACAAGGAGAAAAAAAGTACATCATAACTTGCAAAGGAAGAGTACAGATTATGTTTGAAGCTGACAAGTCTTCCCTAGAGTCAGTAATATTGTGAGTACTATTGTATAAACCAAATACTCATATGCATGCTTAAGTCATATCAGTAGCGATAGATCTGGAAAAAGGTGGAAACTATTGTTACCATTAAACATGCCATCTCCATTATTAGAAATTCATACACACATGTTCTGGATGTATAATAAGATATAATAAACTATAAAGTAGTTGCCTTCCACATGAGAAATGGATTTGGTTGGAGTGTGTTCCAAGACATGCTGACTGCTAATATTGGCTTTTACAGGTCAGTATAATTTAAATTATGGTTAATGCTTTCATCACCACAGCTGGTTTTGCACATTTTACCTGCCCTATCTGTTATCCTATATTAAAAATGATTTTGGGATTTATGTTTCTTTTACAGTTCAACTTATAAATATTATCTTTGTGGATCTGACTTAAATTTTCAAAAACTTCCTCTGAGAAATCTGGTTTCAACAAGAACAAAAGATGTCGAACTGATAAAGTGATAATGCTAGATGGCCTCAGAAGATAAAGAAGCATGGGAAATTTCCTTCCAAACATGGGAATTCCTAAAGTATCCATACCATATTTGAGCTCTCTGACACAAGGAGGCAATTCCAGATCTTCAATAAAAATGGCCTGCAGTATTTCCTCAGGTATGTACATGGGCAACTGGCCATTTTGAGGTAGAGCAATACAGACCATTTGACCAATATAGTAGTAATCTTCAGACATGTGCTCTTTGAGGCCATTATCAAAGTAAGTGTCTTTGATCTTTTGATTGCATAGTCTTATCCATTCCTTGGGAGGCCCACCACTGTCAACAGCTTGCTCACCATAAAACTGAACTTCAAAGGTGACCCTCGGATCAGATACATGCTTTAGTTCCCCAAATGTAGTTTCCACAATATTATGTCTGTCTACAGTTATGAAATTGGTCTCTCCTTCAAGGATTCGTGATGAATTGGTTACCTCTAATGGTCTCCCAGAAACAATTTTCTTCCGCAGATATCTCAGCATCTCTGTTGGTTCCATTATGTCTGGTGGGAACTCATTCACAATTCGGCAAAAGAAGTCATGTGGACTTTCTGTTTTCTGCTCCCCCTCTTGTTGTACAGTGTAGAGATAGATACTAGAGATGACAGGGTTGTCTGCTACGCTGCGAGGGCCAATACCGGAATTGCCATTAGAGGTGCAGGGACAATACCAGAATTACCATTAGAGATGCCAGGGAAAATACTAGCGATTGCCATTAGAGGTGCCAGGGACAATACCAGAATTGTCATTACAGGCGCCAGGGACAATGCCAGAAGTTTCATTAGAGGTGACACGGACAATACCAGAAGTTCCATTGGAGATGCCAGGGACAATGCCAGAAGTTCCATTGGAGGTACCACGGACAATGCCAGAAGTTCCATTGGAGGTGCCAGGGACGATGCCAGAAGTTCCATTGGAGGTGCCAGGGACAATACCAGAAGTTCCATTGGAGGTGCCTGGGACAATGCCAGAAGTTCCATTGCAGGTCCCAGGGACGATGCCAGAAGTTCCATTGGAAGTCCCAGAGACAATGCCAGAAGTTCCATTGGAGCTGCCAGGGACAATGCAAGAAGACCCATTGGAGGTGCCAGAGACAATACCAGAAGTTCCATTGGAGGTGCCAGGGACAATACCAGAAGTTCTATTGGAGGTGCCAGAGACAATGCCAGAAATCAATTGGAGGTGCCTGGGACAATGCCAGAAGTTCCATTGTAGGTGTCAGGGAAACTGCCAGAAGTTCCATTAAAGGTGCCACGGACAATGCCAGAAGTTCCATTGGAGGTGCCTGGGACAATGCCAGAAATCAATTGGAGGTGCCTGGGACAATGCCAGAAGTTCAATTGCAGGTGCAAGGGACAATACCAGAAGTTCCATTGGAGGTGCCAGGGACAATACCAGATGTTCCATTGGAGGTCCCTGGAACGATCCAAGAAGTTCCATTGCAGGTGCCAGGGACGACGCCAGAAGGTCCATTGGAGGTGCCAAAGACAATGCCAGAAGTTCTATTGGAGGTGCCAGGGACATTGCCAGAAGTTCCATTGGAGGTGCCAGAGACAATGCCAGAAGTTCCATTAGAGATGCCAGGGACAATGCCAGAAGCTCCATTGGAGGTGCCAGAGACAATGCCAGAAGTTCCATTGCAGGTGCCAGGGACGAAGCCAGAAGTTCCATTGGAGGTGTCAGGGACAATGCCAGAAGTTCCATTCGAGGTGTCAGGGACAATGCCAGAAGTTTCATTGGAGGTGCCGGGGACAATGCCAGAAGTTCCATTGGAGGTGCCTGGGACAATACCAGAAGTTCCATTGGAGGTGCCTGGGACAATACCAGAAGTTCCATTGTAGGTAACCGGGACGATGCCAGAAGTTCCATTGGAGGTGCCAGGGACCATGTCAGAAGTTGCATTGGAGGTGCCAGGGACAATGCCAGAAGTTCCATTGCAGGTCCTAGGGACGATGCCAGAAGTTCCATTGGAAGAGCCAGAGACACTGCCAGAAGTCCCACTGGAGGTGCCAGGGACAATGCCAGAAGTTCCATTGGAGGTGCAAGAGACGATGCCAGAAGTTCCATTGGAGATGCCAGGAACGATGCCAGAATTGCCAAGGGAGGTGCCAGCGACAATACTAGAAGATCCATTCCAGGTGCCAGGGACAATGCCAAACGTTCCATTGGAGGTGCCAGGGACCATGTCAGAAGTTGCATTGGAGGTGCCAGGGACAATGCCAGAAGTTCCATTGCAGGTCCTAGGGACGATGCCAGAAGTTCCATTGGAAGAGCCAGAGACACTGCCAGAAGTCCCACTGGAGGTGCCAGGGACAATGCCAGAAGTTCCATTGGAGGTGCAAGAGACGATGCCAGAAGTTCCATTGGAGATGCCAGGAACGATGCCAGAATTGCCAAGGGAGGTGCCAGCGACAATACTAGAAGATCCATTCCAGGTGCCAGGGACAATGCCAAACGTTCCATTGGAGGTGCCAGGAAAAATACCACAAGTTCCATTGGAGGTGCCCGAAACAATGCCAGAAGTTTCATTAGAGGTGCCAGGGACAATGCCAGAAGTTCCATTGCAGGTGCAAGGGACGATGCCAGAAGTTCCATTGGAAGAGCCAGAGACACTGCCAGAAGTCCCCCTGGAGGTGCCAGGGACAATGCCAAAAGTTCCATTGGAGGTGCCAGGGACAATACCACAAGTTCCATTGGAGGTGCCGGAAACAATGCCAGAAAATGCATTGGAGGTGCCAGGGACAATGCCAGAAGTTCCATTGGAGGTGCCAGGGACAATGCCAGAAGCTCTGTTCCAGGTGCCAGAGACGATACCAGAAGTTCCAATGTAGGTGCCAGGGACAATGCCAGAATGTCCATTGGACGTGCAGGGAGAATGCCAGAAGTTCCACTGGAGGTGCCAGGGACAATGCCAGAAGTTCCATTGGAGGTGCCAGGGACGATACCAGAAGTTCCATTGGAGGTGCCAGGGACGATACCAGAAGTTCCATTGGAGGTGCCAGGGATGATGCCAAAAGTTCCCTTGGAGGTGCTAGGGACAATGCCAGAAGTTTCATTGGAGGTGCCAGGGACAGTGCCAGAAGTTCCATTGGAGGTGCCTGGGACAATACCAGAAGTTCAATTGAAGGTAACAGGGACGATGCCAGAAGTTCCATTGGAAGTGCCAGGGACGAAGCCAAAAGTTCCATTGGAGGTGACAAGGACAATGCCAGAAGCTCCATTGGAGGTACCTTGGACAATGCCAGAAGTTCCATTGCAGGTGCCAGGGACGATGCCAGAAAATCCATTGGAAGTGCCAGAGACAATGCCAAAAGTTCCATTAGAGCTGCAATGGAAAATGCCAGAATGTCCATTGGAGGTGCCAGGGAGAACGCCAGAAGTTCCATTCGAGGTGCCTGGCACAATACCAGAAGCTCCATTGGAAGTGCCAGGGACACTCCCAGAAGTTCCATTGGAGGTGCCAGGGACAATGCCAGAAGTTCCATTGGAGGTGCCTGGGACAATATAAGAAGTTCCATTTGAGGTAACAGGGACGATGCCAGAAGTTCAATTGGAGGTGCCAGGGAACATGCCAGAATTGCCACTGGAGGTGCCAGGGAATATCGCAGAAGTTTCATTGTAGGTCCCAGGGACAATGCCAGAAGTTCCATTGGAGGTGCCAGGGACAATACCAGAAGTTCCATTGGAGGTGCCAGGGACAATACCAGAAGTTTCAGTGGAGGTGCCAGGGACAATACCAGAAGTTCCATTGGAGGTACCAGGGACAATGCCAGAAGTTCCATTGGACGTGCCAGGCGCAATGCCAGAAGTTCCATTGGAGCTGCCAGGGACAATGCGAGAAGTTCCATTGGAGGTGCCAGGGAAAATACCAGAAGTTCCATTGGAGATGCCAGGGACAATGCCAGAAGTGCCATTGGAGGTGCTAGGGACAATGCGAGAAGTTCCATTGGAGGTGCCAGGGACAATGCCAGAACTTCTGTTAGAGGTGCCAGGGACAATGCCAGAAGTTCCATTGGAGGTGCCAGGGACAATGCCAGAACTTCTGTTAGAGGTGCCAGGGACAATGCCAGAAGTTCCATTGGAGGTGCCTGGGGCAATGCCAGAAGTTCCATTCGAGGTGCCAGGGACAATACCAGAAGTTCCATTGGAGGTGCCAGGGACGATGGCAGAAGTTCCATTGGAGGTGCTAGGGACAATACCAGACGTTCCATTGGAGGTACCAGGGACAATGCCAGAAGTTCCATTGGACGTGCCAGGCGCAATGCCAGAAGTTCCATTGGAGCGTCCAGGGACAATGCGAGAAGTTCCATTGGAGGTGCCAGGGACAATACCAGAAGTTACATTGGAGATGCCAGGGAAAATGCCAGAAGTTCCATTGGAGGTGCCAGGGAGAATGCCAGAAGTTCCATTGGAGGTGCCGGGGACAATGCCAGAAGTTCCATCGGAGGTGCCAGGGACAATGTGAGAAGTTTCATTGGAGGTGCTAGGGACAATGCCAGAAGTTGCATTGGAGGTGCCAGGGACAATGCCAGAAGTTCCATTGGAGGTGCTAGGGACAATGCGAGAAGTTGCATTGGAGGTGCCAGGGAAAATGCCAGAACTTCCGCTAGAGGTGCCAGGGACAACGCCAGAAGTTTCATTGGAGGTGCCTGGGAGAATGCCAGAAGTTCCATTGGAGGTGCCAGGGACAATACCAGAAGTTCCATTGGAGGTGGCAGGGGCAATGCCAGAAGTTCCATTGGAGGTGCCAGGGACGATGGCTGAAGTTCCATTGGAGGTGCCAGGGACAATGCCAGAAGTTCCATTGGAGGTGCCAGGGAGAATGCCAGAAGTTGTATTGGAGGTGCTAGGGACAGTGCCAGAAGTTCCATTGGAGGTGCCGGGGACAATGCCAGAAGTGCCATTGGAGGTGCCAGGGACAATGCGAGAAGTTCCATTGGAGGTGCCTGAGACAATGCCAGGAGTTCCATTGGAGGTGCCAGGGACAATGCGAGAAGTTCCATTGGAGCTGCCAG
This sequence comes from Orbicella faveolata, assembly GCF_042242905.1. NCBI lineage: Eukaryota > Metazoa > Cnidaria > Anthozoa > Scleractinia > Merulinidae > Orbicella > Orbicella faveolata. Next base: position 38,351,086 of record NW_028301536.1, on the reverse strand, counting down.
GGACAATGCCAGAAGTCCCATTGGAGGTGCCTGGGACAATGCTAGAAGTTCCATTGGAGGTGCCACGGGCAATGCCAGAAGTTCCATTGGAGGTGCCGGGGACAATGCCAGAAGTTCCATTGGAGGTGCCGGGACAATTCCAGAAGTCCCATTGGAGGTGCGTGGGACAATGTCAGAAGTTCCATTGGAGGTGCCACGGACAATGCCAGAAGTTCCATTGGAGGTGCCAGGGACAATGCCAGAAGTTCCATTGGAGGTGCCAAGGACAATGCCAGACGTTCCAGTGGAGGAGCTAGGGACAATACCAGAAGTCCCATTGGAGGTGCCAGGGACAATGCCAGAAGTTCCATTGGAGGTGCCAGGGACAATGCCAGAAGTCCCATTGGAGGTGCTTGGGACGATGCTAGAAGTTCCATTGGAGGTGCCAGGGACAATGCCAGAAGTTCCATTGGAGGTGCCAGGGACAATGCCAGAAGTCCCATTGGAGGTGCCTGGGACGATGCTAGAAGTTCCATTGGAGGTGCTAGGGACAATGCCAGAAGTTCCATTGGAGGTGCCAGGGACAATACCAGAAGTTCCATTGGTGGTGCGAGGGACAATGCCAGAAGTTCCATTGGAGGTGCTAGGGACAATGCCAGAAGCCCCATTGGAGGTGCCTGGGACGATGCCAGAAGTTTCATTCTCCAGGGCTCCACCTTGCACCAGCTCAGGGTCAGAATCGGATGTATGGTTTTCGTGAAGCACGAATTCGAAGCCCACTTTCATCCCGATATACAAGAGACCCTGGCTAACCAATTGCTTCACTACATGGTAGTTATACTCGGTCTGTTTGCGTTGATGCAGGACACTGATTTTCTTTTGAGTTACTTTTACAAATTCAAAATCGTTCGGTCCAATAATATTGTAGTTTTCTTTCAGGGATGATGCGATGTTTTCTCTGACCTGCGTCTCGCTGTCTTGTTCACCGAGTGTAACTACGCCCCTTTCTACAACCATTTCTTTCTTCAAAAAATCATCTTCTGTGTCATCTTCCTTGGAGTTTAGAAAAGCAAACTCAAAAGGTTTTTCGTCGATGCCTTTAGTTTGCACAGCTTGCTTCGGCTTACCTTTTGTTCCTCGGGGAATCTCAGACCGTAGTCTTTCGCTAGAACCAAGTCTTCTAAACATTCCTCCCTGCCGACTCCTGTCCATCATGTTTCTTGCTCTAGTAACGCTTTCCGCAACGCTGTGAGGTATTGTAGACGAGGAATCTACTGTTAGCAGCATATCCGAGCCTCGCCTTAAAAGGCCTGCTGCTTCGGATATTTTGTCATTCATCGCCTGTTTGTACTGTACGCACTGCTTGTAATGGCGGACGAACGCATACACGTGAAACGCTATACTTCCCAGGCCCTTATCTTTCTGATCCCATGGGTTGACCCAGTCCCTGAGATTAAATGAATATTTTGACGGACTGAATTGAATGAATATAAACAGATTAAATTAAATGAATATAGAGCGATTAAATTCAATAAATATAGACATATTAAATTAAATGGATTTAAAAAATATTCCATAAATATAAATATTAAATTGAAAAAATTAAAAGAAATTACATACATATAAATATTGAATTGAATATATATCAATTTATTCGCACAGCTGAATTGTTCTGATAAATTTTACTTATAAAAACACTGTACGTCAATATACGTCTACGTTACCTAACACGTTACCTACGGTATTTCTATTTCCGCTTCCGGTAATTATTCTTTACTTAAAGCTCGTAATTCTATTTGAGATCATTTAAACGTCAAAAAAACTCCTCAAAATAAAATCAGGGGAAACAAACCAAAGTTTTGATAAGATGAGAAAGATCGAGATCAATTCCCAAATAAAAACAACTTTACATGTTAAACTGAAACATCTTAAAGCATTTAAAGAGTAGATGTTGGATCAAACTGTACTTTTGCAATATTTATATGAAAAAACAAGTTAGTTTCCGTAGTCTCACCTTCCCTTGTCCACTTTACTTGTCCATTTGAGGAATCAATCGCGTAAATATTTCCTTGTGAAGATCCGACAAAAAGAGTCCCGTCTAGTTTACTGACAGCTGGCGATGATTGAAACGCGGAGTCGCCCTCAAACATCCAAAGCTGCCGACCGTCCTCAGTGTTAAAAGCAAAGAAGTTTGCAACAAAAGAACAGAAAAACACAGCCTTGCTATCATGGCTAACTGTGGGAGAAGAGAACACAGTTCCTGCCGTCTCGTACTTCCAAATTGTTTCACCAGTTTGGCCATCGAGGAACAGAAAACATTTGCCGAGTCTTCAACAACAACAACAACAACAACAACAATCTTTATTTCGTGCCCAGAAAAATTACAATAAAAATAAATACATGCAATGTGAAAAAATAACAATGAAAAACAGAGCACAGCCACTTAGAAATAGCTAATCGAGCTAAGTGGCTGGGCCAAGCGGAAAAAAATATTGCAATAAAGTTACAGAATATATGAAAAAAAAAAAAACAGGACACGATTTCATTCACACACACACATACTGAGAACGAAAAAGAAAAAAAAAATGAAAAAAAAATGAATGTGCACACACACACAAAAAAATTAAAGTCTTCAGCCATTGAGCCGACGAACACAGCTTTACCGCCTTCAAGAAGAGCAGGAGATGACCAGATTTCTACGCCCAAGTTCTTCTTCCATTTCAAGGAGCCGTCAGAATTGACTGCATAAAAATACCCGTCAAGACATCCGAAAGAGAGGCTGCCGTCGGCACCAACTCGGGTTGACGACGTCACCGCTCCTCCTGTGGAAAACTTCCAAATAAGGTTACCTTCGGCGGCGTTAAGCGCGCGCAGTGACTTGTTGTCAGTTCCGAAGTACACAACCGTCTCATCAGAGTTGAAAACGCATTTTGAACCACCTTCATCCGCAGTTCCATATTTCCATTTCAACTTTCCCGTGGGGCGTCAAACGCGTAAATCCAATGATTATCTGAACTCAAGTACAATGTAGAATCTTCGGGTTTAACCCTCTCTACTAAAACGATTTTATCATTGATATTGTCTGTTTTCTGCCCTGAGATCTTCTCCTCGTCTTTATCTTGTTGACCGGAAACGCTCGGCTTTGATCGGGAGTCGAACGGAGGATTGTCGTCGGGCGCGATTATCTTTCAATCAAGATCCTCGATGTACTGTTTGTCATCTTCGGTGAGCAGAACGTGAGCCAAATGCAAGTTTGTTTTGATGTGATTCGGATTGCGGGAGCGGGGAATGACAATCACATCGTTCTCTAATGACCATTTGAGAACCACCTGAGAAATGGACGCGTCGAATTTGGAGGATATTTTTCTAAGGCCTTCATCGGAAAGAACAGGATTTGGAGGCAGGCCATCTCTTTCCCAAGAATCGCCAAGAGTGCTGTGTGGAGATAAAAGAAAAAAAGCGAGTTTTGTTTAACGATTGGCGGTGTTGAGGTATAGGGTCTCGCTTTTTTGAAGAGAAAAATGATTTACATTTGCGTAGGATTCGTGTGGGCCGGGCTGGGGAACACCCCCCGGAAATACCCCCGGGTAACACCTTCGGGGAACACCCCTAGTGTTTATGCGACCAGACTTTTTGTCTTTTTCTGTGACTTTTCCTTTCGCCTCTTTTATCTTTTTGCTTGACAGACTAAGGAAAAGTGAGTCCCTGCTAGCTGGCTTTTAGAGTCGTCTGTGCCATCACACTGCAGAGCACGAACTAGAAAGTATATTCAGTATGAAGAATTTATGAAATTAAGCTTGAAACATGTAATTTAGTTATATGAACCGCACAGAAAAACAGTTATCAGTTCCAGTTCAATTTTTCACCATTTCTCAGCAGTCAGGTAAAAATTTCAGGTGATTCCTCAGCTCTGAGTAAATTTTAAACTGAAAATCTCAGCCTCGGTTAAAATTTTGACCAATTTGCAACTAAAACTTTTTCTTTGCTTCCTCAGTTTTTATCTTTCACACAAAAAAGGAAACCTTCAAATTATAGCCTCTAACAAGAAACTCCCAATTTCTTGCGGGGTATCAACAACAATCCTTTTGTTCAGTCTTCAGTGTTAAAAAATGTCTTAGTTAGAACTTCAAAACAACCTTTTTTTTTCAACTACTCGGGTGTTACGTAAAGCCCCGGTCAAATGATTGCAACATTTCAACGCAACATATCGCAACATTGTTGGGCGTAACATGTTGCGCGCATTTGGCCACCCTGTTGTGACGTGTTGCGACATGTTGCGACATGTTGGGTGTTTTTGGCTCAAATTTGAAAATGGTCAAATTTCTCACGCAACATATAGGATGTTGCGTGAAGTTGTAGTCGTTTGCCCAGGTTCGTGCAACAATGTTGCGCCCAGGCATGCGCCTTTGTTCGATTTTCAATACCCAACATGTCGCAACACGTCGCAACAGGGTGGCCAAACGCACGCAACATGATGTGCCCAACAATGTTGCGATACGTTGCGTCGAAATGTTACGATCGTTTACCGTGGTAATCGTATTGAATGCATTTCACGTTTTATTTAGTACCTGTGTCCCATGTACTGAATATGATTCCTTTCGCAGAATTCTCAAGTTACACGATCTTGGTTGAAGAGGTCAAAAGAGTTCTGAACCACTGAAGGATGAACAAGTGTTTCAGATCTTGAACTGAAAAATTGCTGACACAAATACTGCGGATTGTTCCTGGAAGGCGACACACATCATAAAATAAATAAGGTGATCATAAAAAGCTGCGAGTAACTGCCCTTCTACAGTCATCAACATCTGAAAGATCATAATTTGTATATGTTAAGAGGACGATCCACATTGTACATCATGTCTTGTCTGCATCCATGAACAATAAGGCGCGAAAAACTGAAAACCCCTAGGTGGAGACACACATTGTAAGAGTCCCAGACAACAATGCTTGAACCCAGATAGCTAAGTCCGGCATCCAGCCCACAAACTGTTTGGTCTCTTTATCTCCATTTTATGTACTATGACAGTCATTTAAGGATCCCATCTTTTTGCCTGAAATTTCTGCAAACAAAAATGTGGAGCAAAGATATGATAAATGAATTTCAAATCTCCTTCATAAACGTCTACCCTTTCTCAGCAGGCGTTTCAAGAGCTTTCCATGAGTCTTCCCAAGTTCCCTTGGGCTCCCCTTTCTGGTAAATCAAGAGGGCCCCAGTCCCCTGATCACAGTCGATGGAATGAATCAACATCAGATCGATGTAATCAACCTATGGTAGTAAAAGGAAACAAATAACAGTGAATATACTGAATGAATGAATGGGTGAGTGACTGGCTGACCAAAAGACAAACGTACTGACTGATGGACGGATGGATGGACTGACTAACTGACTGACTGACTGACTGACTGACTGACTGTCTGACTGGCAAGGAAATGGCAATATTTGGACAGTCAAATGACCTGACATGATGCCACCAGTGTTGAGGAATGTACAGAATATCACCAGCCTTCAAAACAACCTGCAATCAACACAATCCCTTGAATAATGAACGATTTTTTAAAACTCTTTACCTCTTAATTAGGTGGTTTCTAGATTAGCTGTAACCATATAAAGGACACCAGTATTAAACGATAAATGCTTTTTTTATGCTGACCATGGATCAGTTAGTTAGTGATTAGATGTATTTATTTAATATTTGAGTTTGGGTATTATTTTGAACTTGTTTTGATTGGGTTTACTAATCTGTTCCTGTCTATTCTACAGCAAACTCTCTGCTTCAAAAAAAAAACTGTTGGTAATCTGTTAAGCAACCTGTTGGCAGCCTGTCAGTAGCTTGTCGGTAGCCTGTTGGTAGCCTGTCAGTGGACAGATGGCCGACAGCCAGGTTTTTTCAGAGAGTTCATCTTCACAATTACCTATTCTACTAGGGGTTAAAGGTAATATGGAAAAATTGGAGACTTGCTGAGACCCTTGTTTGAAATTTCCAGACCAAGACGTAAACAACGTTGGACTCCAAGACAAAAGGAAACAAGTAAAAAGAAGAAAAAACAAGACATAGGGACATAAAAACAAAACTTTGTGACTCATCATAAAGGACTTCAAGATTTTGAGATCAGGTCGAGTTTCTGAGGACCATGAGTTTCTAGGCACTATGGCCATTGGCCTAATCTATTTGAGCGTTTCTGTTGAAATCCATTTGAGCCTTGTTGTTGAAAGCTACAGAAATTTTTACCATCAGGTCAAGTAAGCTATCAAATCATTAATTTTCGATTCACTTTATGGAGCCTCACACCTTTGAGGAAAATAGTCCAAAAATAATGTGTTGCAATATCAGCATCGGCTTTATGGTAATCCTTAGTATTTAACTATATTTGACGCCATTAATGCAACTCTCACCTTATGGAAAGTTACTTTTGACACGTAAGGAAATGTTTTAAGATCTACTGATCCAGGATTCACAGGAGATAAACCGGGCACTGTTGTGTAATTATTGGCATACAAACGTTGTGCAGATTCGCTATTGGCTATAAGAACTTCTTTTGTTCCAGAGATAAGGGTCAGAAGATTCTGATATCCATCTTGATGGAGACTTGAGCTTGTATTTCCGCTGCTGTACAGCAGATGTATACTTGCTATGGTGGACATAACTTCCTCACATTGCAGGCAATATGGAACCATGATATCAGATTTCAAGTCAGTCTGTGGGAAGGGGCAGTCTAAATAAACCTGTTTGCTTTTGTAAATATCTAGATATTCACTCAGATTCATTTCTTGATAGGATGTATTCTTTCATAATGTATGGTAAACTCGACGTCAAATGTAACATGGCCATATTTTCCCCTCAGTCATGTATGTCTCATTTGTCCACTGTTTCACAGCGGACCAATCTGCGGCAGCTCCTCTCATGACGGGAGGCCGTTGCTTCCTTAAGAAATGTGGATAAAAATCCCTCCCATTTGGGACGTAATCAATATCTTCGATCTCGCCAATAAGGACATTTGATCCAAGCTCTCCTAACTTCTTCAAATGACCTGCAAGCTGGTCAGGTTCTTCATTGATTATTTCATCCTTAGTAAGTTCGCCAAATTGTAACTGTTTAAGATTGTTTTTGCTGTCGTCATCATGAAGCAAACATTTGCTTGTAGTTTCAGATGCCGTTATTTTCTCCGTCAGTTTTTCCGGTACAGTTTCGAACGGTTTATCACTCATCTCATATTCCTTTCCTCCAGAAAGCCGTTTAGGGATGTTTTCAGCGTCTTTAAGCTGCTGCTCCAAAGATCCATCCTTGGCGGAGACGTTATGTTGTTGTATCATACATACGAAAACACCGATTGCTACAATTACCACGCGATGAAAAACGCATAAAAGTGCCTTAGCCATTTTAGGCTAAAATGTAGTCTTCAATGACGAACCCTAAATAAAATTATTGTCCCTTACACCACGAAAAACAGGCTGTACGGACTGTAATGCGTCAGTCAATTCCAGCAGAGCCCATCTTCCCCGCCCCCCCCCCCCCCTCCGGGCAACCGCGGGGCATTTGCTCACGTTGTCAGTCCCGAGGGTGGGGCATCTGCAATTTTATCGCCGCCCGGGGGCTGGGTATTTGCGTACCCCGGGGCGACCCCCGGGCATTTGACACACGTGTTTTCGAAAGTGCCATGGATGAGTTCATCGGGAAAGACGAAGCGTTTGTCGAACGATGACTTGTCCGTCAGGGACTAGAGAAACTTGTAGATGTTTTACAGGTGTGTTTTCTCAATTTTAGATATTTCTTCATTGCTTGTAAGCATATGAATATTAGCGACAAGGTGAACTATATTTTGTTTATCACAAAACAATCACTGACGTGAACACAACTATCTTGCATTTCCCATTCAAAACTAGCCTAGCATTTTTTAAATTCATGAAAGTGGAGTTAAAATACTTAAGGTTTGCGAATTCAAATGATGCGATCTTCAAGACAGATCTTGCGAGCTTAAAATGCAATGCATCGTCATTTAAAATGTCTTGATTCTTCACAGAAAAAGTAGCCTGCGAAAACAGGCACCTATCATCGCTCGCGGCTGGAGGCACGTCCGTCGCGATCCTAGCTATCCTCTGGCAAACTGTTAAAAACAAATATAAAGAAGTAAATATAATCAGAATCAACTAACACGTACTGTTGTCCTTGAAGTCTTACCGTTGCATTAAAATACTGAACAGTTGAACGTTTTATTCACTGATTAATAAAAAAAACTGCAGAGGTGTTGGAAGGCGACGATCCCGGGCGCGGGGCATTTGCCCTCTTTCTTCGTCCCCACCCGGGGGCATTTAGACAGCTTATGTGTCCCCACCCCGGGGAATTTGCCCATTTATTTTAAAAAAATGCTAATGCCCAGGGGTTACCCCGGGGGGGGGGGGATGGGCACTGCTGGAATTGACTGATGCATAGCCACAACGGAATAGCCGAAACTTTTGATGACCAAATTAGCATTTCATTGTCTATTGTCACAATTTCCTTCCCCCGAGGCGTGCCGAAGAAAAAAAGACCATTCCCTTGGAGCAAAATATTTTGTTTCCACGTATACTAGAAGAAATTTGGTTCGTGGGAAGTGTCAGCTGTATCCTATAAAATGTACACAAAGCGCAAAACAAGTACAAAATATTCCAGGCGTTTCATAATTTCCCAACATGGTATTTGCAAACAGATCGAGTTGGAGTGGGGTGGGAGGGGGAACTCTTGTCAATTTCGCCATTTCCGGTTTTGCCTCTGTGTCAAAACGTGTCATATGTTCATGAAAATCAAACTCATTTTCGTATGAAAGGTTTGTTAGATGATGTATGAATCATTCAATTAAGCATTAAAAATGTTAAAGTTACCTTTCGGACGGAACCTTTAATACTTATTATACATTCAAGCTTTTATCCCCCTAAGGGAGTCTTGAAGAGAACCCAAGCGTTGAAAAGGTTAAGTGGACTTTTTCAAATTACTGGGACTGAGACTGACTGATTATTCCCAATTGACTTATTTGTTGATTAATCTTTTTGAATTAGTAGAAAGGTACATTAAGATAATGTATTCCGATTTTAATGCCTGTGCGTTTTTTTAAAACTAACTTTAAATCTGTTAATGAAATTTGTGAGAGAGATGCATTGTACTGAAAGAGTTACAAGAATAAACGTATGATTGATAAATGGCTTTTGAGGTAACTCAGACTAGAATGAATAACGAGCGATTCCGAACGGAAAGTGCGAAGTCAGCAAGCTTCACTTAATGGCAGCAATGAGGCTAATATCTGTACTGCTGCATAATGGTAAATAGGTGAACGACATGAGGATCGTGTTCATGAAAAATAGTGACTTGGATAAAAGAGTTCTCGACCCAAAGGTATATTTGTGCTATCCAAATGGGTGTTGTCGTCCATCTGTTGAGAACGTAAAAGTCAGCTGAAAAGTATGTATAAACAACAACAAAACAATTCCTCTGGAAGAAAACGCTAATTTAATAAGCGAAACATGCGGTTGAAATAGCGATATTTCCATACCGTAGACGAGAAGGTCCATTTTAAACTTGTCCACAGTGCGGTTTTGGTTTACGTGTAAGCTTATTCAGGAAGACCTTGCTGCAATTCTTGTTGTAGAAATTACACCATCAACTCCCGCGAAATGCCGCGTACATTAAGCGCGTGTGTTAAACAAACGTTTTCAACATCGCATGATTTCCCAACCTCATCCCCAGGGCCATCTCCTCGACGATTTTCAAAAATGGCGGCTCTCCGGGAGAAGAGGATCTCCTCCAGACGAGCCGCCATTAGTGAAAATCGTCGAGGAGAAGGCCCTGGGGACAAGGATGCATGATTTCCATTGACTAGTTTTCATGGAAAAAAAATGCCTACCTGCACTTGAGACTTGACAAATACCTGGCCTAGTTATTACAATAACAACTCCTAGAAAAGGATCGTTTGATTCTCATGATGAGTGCAGAAATCGGTCGGCAAACGACAACCTGCTCTCAACTCGCAACGAAAAATGTGTCTGCCATTGCTCCGGCTGAGACGACATATGATTGGTCGAATACTGTCAAGTGAACCGTGTCTTACACCGCCTGCTCAGAGCCCTTCGTTTCTCGTGCCAAGGTTCCGCCGGCTAAGAGAAGCAAAAAAGGCTATGGGGAGGAGAAAGTCATATTCTCCCTAAAATAACGCTTCTACATTTAGAGCGGAAAAACCTAGTAACGATGCAAAAGTTCTTTTATGCTTTCCCAATTTTCCCGGTAAGTAGCAACGCTTTCTCGTCACTAATGGAAAGCTGGTGTAATGTTTTCGTGGGAAATCAATTTCTTTCCGGACAAACTAAATGCTAGGAAGATTTCCTAACCCTTTATTTCCCTGCGACATACAAGAAATTTCCGTGCGAAGACACATTTTTCAAATGCAAAAATATCACAAAACAAACGAAAAACAGAAAAAACAGTGTATGGAAATGAGATGATGTTTTACTACAAGTGCATGTAGTGCTACAGTAGGTTATATCTTGGTGAACACATCTTAAAAAGCCAACAATCATAGTTTCAAGGAAAACTGAAAAACATTGCAGATATGTTTGTCCCACGGCACGTACATTTTAACAACTTTTTTGTCAATTAATGACTGTGTGGAAAGTCTCAGGATTTAGGAAGTCTAAATATCAAGATTTGATAAAGTGAATTTAACACTTGAAGCTAAAAGAGGAGCCCGAAATCCCAAAACGCATTACAGAAAACCATTAGCACCCACCGTGCTCCTCAGTTCTTGATCTTGTTTACGAAGATTTCAGTCTCCCGTACAAAAGGATTAGCCGGAAAAACACCTTTTATAAGGGCCGCTTCTCTTTCATTTACTTTACCTAGATGGGGTGCTTCCCAGGTTCAGCAATGTTTATTGACAAACACGGTCGGCACAGAGATATGAGCTCGATGCTTGTTGATGATGAAGTTCAGGTTATCGTCAATAACGAGATCAGATTTGAACCGGTGATCACCTTTATCCATCGTCAGTCAGAAGTTATGCAAGAGTTCCTCCAGATCACCAGTGAGAAGAACAACATCCTGAAGATCACTGAAGATCATCTCCTATTTGTAGAGAAGACTGACAAAGCAACAGCCATCCCCGCTAGAGATGTGAAAATTGGAGATACTTTGTACGTGAGAGCAGGCCATCGTGTAGAGAAGGATGCAGTTCTGAGCATCAGCAAGGTCTACGAGGAAGGTGTGTACGTCCCAATGACCCTCAGTGGCACCATTCTGGTCGACGATGTGCAGACCTCGTGTTACTTTGATGTGCTATCTCATGAGTGGTCCCACAAAGCCATGGGTGTGGCTCGCGCCGTACATTATGTGTGACAGAAAGATGGATTCCCAGGCTGGTGCAGACTGGCTGATAAGATGCTCACCATGTCGGACTGAATTCTGAACAGTACTAACTGATCTCTTATTTTTACTACTATGTTGATTTGATTTGATCTGACTTTATTTCGCTGCTCAGTTTTTCGATCATTTGGTTTTTTCAGCAACTAATTAACAAGTAATGGTACTATGGATTTTTAGTCAGTTTGCAAGACAAAATAATTAGCTGCCTTGACAAAAATCTTTGAAGCTAGCTGCTTGCATAACAAAGAACTTCCGTTTGTAGTTAGTTGTTGTGACAAAGATCGTGTGACAAACAGCTTTGTCGTTGGTCGTTGGTGTGACAAAAACTTTGTAGCCGGATATCGTGACAAAGAACTTTGTGGTTTGTTGAGTTGCCTTGTTCAAAGAATCTTGTAGTTAGTGCGACCATATAGTTTGGGTGGCAAATAACGAAGCTCTGTTTGCCTGCACGCTTTGATTTTTTTGTGTAGTCACTGGCTAGTCTGAAAAATTCTGTTTAGCAGTTTGCGCAACAAAAAGCTTTGTAGTTGCATGTAGTAAGCTTGACAAAAACATTGGAAGCTATTTAGCGCGGCAAAAAACAACTTTGTAGATACTGTGTGTAACAAAGAACTCTGTATTTTGGCATGACGAAAACTTTGAAGCTATTTGGTAACAAGAAACTCTCTGTATAGACTGTGTGTGAAAACCAACTCGCAGTAAGTTTGCATCACAAAAGAAATTTGCTGTATTTTACAGTGACAAAACGTTAGAAGTTATGTGGTGTGATAATTATAGTTAGATTTTGGACCGTTTAGGTGGAAAAATGAGTTTGAAGATGATGAGACGAAGTACTTTGTAGTCAGTAAAGATACTTTGCAGTCAGTTGTTGTGACAAAGAATTTTGAAGCCAATATCTTTAACAAAAACAAAGCTTTGTTGTCAGCGCCTACGTTTTGGTCGGCGTGAGACAGAATTGTGTGTATGTATCTAGTGTGTAAAACGTATTTCAGATAATTAACTTTGCTGTTTCTTTGAGCGACAAACAATATTAAATTTACTGAGTTTTGGAGACAAAAGACTTTATTTAGAGCGCGTTTCAGAGAATTTTGAGATTATAGAAGAAGTTAGCGATTTTGTGGGCTGACTTAAGAAGTTATCAGTTGACCTGGCCCCGACTTACAAGCTCTTTTAAACAGTGTTTAAAGTCTCATGAAGTTCGTGCTTCGCAAGACAAAGAACATTAAATTTCACAGCTGATTTCATTGCTTTGTCTTGACCTGCGTTTCCAATGAAACGTGATTCGTTTGTCATGTATTGTAGTCTAGTACATAAGTTCTTTTGTACTTCTGCATTTTTATGTAATAATGCAGTTAAATTTTGCGGCTGAAAAGCCCAGACTGGGAGTTGCAATAAACGTTATGTGGGTAAGTATTTACTATACAGTGTTTAACCTCGCGTCTCTAGCAACTAAACGTACACTGAGGAAATAGGTCAGCATGAGGCAGGTTGCAGAGAGATTGTCAGAACCCCAGCAAACTTACCAGAGCCAAGTGATTCATTGTTGCTGAAAGAACATTTTCCCCGTTAGGCCATGCGGAAAACGTCTGAATCGGATAAATTGTCAGTGCTTTGTTGAAAGAACTGAGATGTTTCTGAAACATTTCCAGAACATTAGTGCTTGATATGTTTTTTTTCTTTTAATAGGGAAGTTTCTGTTTCTGAATACTGCTGTTTTTTCATTTAGTCCCTCAGAAGCTCATTCTCTGTAAATAAAATAGCTTTGTGCCCAATTTACATAACAAGAAGGCTGAACTTACCCGTTTAACTCTGTAAACGTTAAGCTTTCCAACCTGGAGGACATCTCAGGTGTACCTTTTAGAGGAAAAAGCGCTGATCCGTCTTCTGGTTTCGCTAGTCCTTTTATTACACGCCGCATTTATAGTAACAGAGATAACGTTTGATGGAATGTATCTCGTTTAGTCCAACTCAGGAATCTTCAGGTAGCCCAGTGTGTTGGATGCAACCATCTTGTTACTTCTTACAAGCAAAAATGAATTTACGCCATGCCCTCCAAACTGCAAACAGACCCTTAACGGATTTCTCTGAAATTGGTCCACGATCATCTCTTTTACTTTTACATGAAGGGAAGTTTAACCATGGCTTTAACTGTTATTGACCTTAGAGGGGGTAAGTTTCTAAAGAAACTTTGGTGCTGCGTCGGTGGGGAGTATAACAAGATAATTTGGTTTCATCGCCTGGGTTGATTATGTGAATTGGCCACCGTAAAGAGATTCGAAAGCTGACGTTTCGAGCGTTAGCCCTTCGTCGGAGCGAATCGTATACATGGCGGACAGCTGCGGAATGAAATTTTCAGTATTCGAAAGACATCACTCCAAGTCCAGGATATCTGAAAGGTTGGAGAATTTTCAAAATGACTGCTGTCGCCCTTGGACCAAATATCTTTTCAAGAACTCGCATTCAAACGTTGATCACCAGCAGGTCAGATCGATTGACCGAAATTTATTTTCTTCAAACTAAAGCTTCTCATTTTTAGACGATGATGACTGTGATATGAAGTCAACAACGATAACAACAACGATAAAACAAAGGTACCGGATGAATTTATTTTTCGCAGTGTTTTGCTCAACTGATAGTGTTTGTTTTACTGCCGAACTCGATGCGTAAATTTGATTCACAATCGATGTAAGCTTACACGTAAGCTTCTTAGTACAACTATATCGTGTATGCAAACGAATAATTGTGTCCCTGTTTTTATGTTTTAATCCGTATTCTCTGTTATTCAGCTCTGAAATTATACTAAAACAATTATTCGCCTCAGGCTCGGTGAATATTGTTAAATATAAGTCACTCATTATACAGAACGTGGCAAAGTTAAAAAGCGAACACATGCATCGGTTGACAGACATAAAGGAAACTGTAAAGTACGTTGGTTAACAAGGAAGAGGAAGGCGAGAGAACTCGCCGAATGTCAATACCTTTCTCCACTGACGTAGAAGAGACAGAACTTGACGTAATATATCAAACACAAAAGACCGTGTTTGACCACATTTCCAAACACCGAGAAGGGAGTTGAAAATACGACTCGCAGCGGAGTATTTTTGACGAAGTTCGCGGAGTTTGGAAATGCGGTCAAACACTGTCTTGAGTGTTTGATATATCTTCTCAATCAAAACTAAAACTTAGGACAAAACGGAGAATTAAAATCATAAAAATCTATGCTAATTAAGATCAGATATCCAAATACCGTCATGGTCATGATTTCCTTTAGTTAAACTTGATGAATTATTTATGAGTTTGAGAAATCACTATCCAAAGTGGCCAGCTACCGAATGTCAATCAGGAACTTCTGCACATCTACTTGCTATTGCTATGATGTTAATATTGTCAAAGTTGTTTTGGTTTATTTAGTTGGGGTGCAGCGCGAAAAACTTGAAATAGAGGAGAGGCGCTTTCTCTCACCGCGCTTTTCCCCTAGTTTTCAGAATGGACAAACGTGGATGTTCGAATCGGAAAGGTTGAATGTTTGTTTTGAAAGAACACAGCCATTCGGGCGGCTGAATAAAGTTCCTTCTGAACAGATAATCCCAGCTATTTTTAGTAACAAAATGGTGGGAAATTCAAACTTTAATTAGCGATAACTTTTGATTGGATTGACATATTTCAGAATTTTTTTCAGTTTCAGGATCTTTGTGACAAGTTCTTCTAGAAACTGTAATAAAATGGTACATGTTAATTAAACAAAAATTTGGCGCCAACTTTGTGACGTCATTTTCCCGCCAGAAAATTCAAACATTTAACGATGAAAAATTGCGATAAAACATTTCGTAAAAGCATATGAAAAGTTTTTTGACGACGTTTCGACGTTTGGCTGGCGTCATTATCAAGTCAAAGAGTGAATGATAAAAAATGTTTAAATACTAGAAAGACAATAGGTGATGGAATGTTCTTTCAAACAAAGAGTTTTGCGCGAATGGAATCAGTCTGCGTGTTGAGGCTAGGATTGCGCTCCTTGATGAAAAGCATCTCGTAGACAAGACAATCAAATATTCCTTGGCACTTTTTTAGAACGCGAAAGTGGCTTTTAGTCCTGCTGTTAAGAGCCAAAAATAACCAGAATTGTTCATTTTGTGATAAAAGCATGAAACCTCCCAGGATGACTAACCTCTATAAGGTAAACATTTTCTGATATGGAGCCATCCCAAATTTCCACTCAGAAGCACGCTACGCGCATGTCAAAAATGACATATTAGGCCCCTACATGGGAACGAGGCTGAGTTAAAATGCTTATTTCTGAGCCTTTTCCAGAGTACTTTGCCTAGATTTCTTGCTTTTTAATATAACAGCAACTTATAAAGTATCTGGGAGTCGAAAAATTTTTCACGCGATTAGTCACGTGACCATCTTTTTCAATAAACATTAAAATAATACCGAACATTGCATTAATACGATTAATTTTTTTTTTCTTCTCTTCTTTCTCGTTTTTCCTCGCAAATAAAAAGAAGTAACTATTTTGAACATTACAATATAGAGTAATAAGATATTCAAACTTAGAAACCTTTGTTTCGGCATGCACAATGTCATATTGGGGCTTTGCATCAAATCGAGGCCGATACAAAGGATGGATCTATGTTGGCTATTGAAGTGATTTGCTTAAGTCTGGTTTAACGTGATATAACTAATTTCGGTGCGGAATTCAAGAGAAAAGTCTTGATTGGTTTAAATCGTATTTGACTAAGCACACACAATGGTGCTCCGTTAATGGCTGTTTCTCTGACTTCACCACTCTTAAATGTGGTGTGCGACAGGGAACGATCCTTGGTCCTCTTTTATTTCTAATTTATATTAACGATTTGCCTAACTGTCTATCATTTAGCATACCTAGAATGTATGCTGATGACGCCCACATTAATTACGCTGGTTCTGATTTGCATTCAGTCTAGTCTATCTGAGGACCTTGAAAAACTAAACAAATGGCTTGTGTCTAACAGACGTACCTTGAACGCTACAAAAACGGAATTTATATCGATCGGCTCCAGGCAAAGATTAAGAACTCTATCTGATACACTCGAACTCTTCAATAATAATGTTCCGATTGAACAAGTTTCCTGTGCGAAATCACTTGGAGTAAATGTAAATGTGGCATTCCCACATCAACTGTGTAAAAAGATCGCTTCTGCAATTGGAGCCATAGATTTAGTTAAGGTAATTCTCTTGAAATTGTTCTACTATCAAACTTTTTTCGCAACTTGGCATAATTAACATTCATGATATGAACATTAACAAAATGCAATAAAAAAATGGGGTCACCGTGCTTGTTAACGCGTCAGCAGGCTCTTAAAATGGGGTGTTTCTACTGGCTGCGCGTTAAAAATTCGAATCACCTTCATACAGAATTGAATTAGGTAGCTGCCGGTTTCGCCCCATGGCGAGTTCGCCCCCACCGAGTTCGCCCCTACATCGACTCAACTTGATCGAGTTCGCCCCCAACCAGATCGAGTCGCATATAGAGATTATTCCTCGTTCATTTACCCACTGCCTTACTAGATTACTCAGTTATGGTGGCGAGGAAACTTCGCTTGGTGGCGAGGTGACTTCGCTTGGTGCGAGTTGACTTCGCTCGGTGGCGACCGGGAGTTCGTTGGTGGCGAGACTCGCTGATGGCGAGATGACATAAACATACATAGACTAAAATGATTCTTCGAAAACTCTTAATAACTCGATGACAACTACGTAAACACGAACACAAAATTTTGGGGCGAACTCGAAATAGAAATTTTATAGTGGGGGCGAACTCGCCATGGGGCGAAACCGGTATTGTTCCAGAATTAATAAGTCTTGGTTGCTTGAAAGACACAAAATTTTATGTTGAAAGTAAAGCTTCTTTCATTCACATAAGCGGTATTGCTTTA
Organism: Orbicella faveolata; assembly: GCF_042242905.1. NCBI lineage: Eukaryota > Metazoa > Cnidaria > Anthozoa > Scleractinia > Merulinidae > Orbicella > Orbicella faveolata. Next base: position 38,333,811 of record NW_028301536.1, on the reverse strand, counting down.
TTTAAGCCGTTTTTGATTGCCTGGTTTTGGGAATATTGCACTTTTTCGGACGGTTCCGTGGTTAGCTTGAAGTCCTCGCCTTGGCCAAAAATACACCCAGAACGGAACTATTTTCCCCCAAAACATTCATGTTCCACTATCAAACGTTTTTTCTTCCTTAAATATGTTCTTTATTAGACTGTTCTTAGCAAATACCAGGAAAAAAAAATCGGGGGTCACCGTGCTTGTTTAAGAGAAAAGGAGCATTTATTTCGCTATCGAGTTTAGTTTGAGGGAAATCTCTTACGTTTTGCACGCGCACGGGCTCATGACTTAGGGATGTGCAATACAATACTAAGAAATCACCTTAAGTCATTTGTGCCTCAATCTACCCTACTCTGCATATGCAACATCACTACCTCAACCTCACTTTGATTACTGCAGCCTAGTCTGGGGTAATTGTGGCAAAACATTATCTAACAGGCTACAAAAACTACAAAACCATGCTGCACGGGTAATAACTTCATCGGACTATGACGCTGATGTCGATTCCTTGTTTCACAAACTCGGCTGGAAAGACTTGCAATTTCAATGTCAAATTCAGTTCAGAAAGCTCTAATGGTTTTCAAGTCTTTAAACGATCTGGTTCCCGAATATCTCACTTCTAAATTTGTAACACGAAATGAACCAAATTATGCTCTGAGAGACTCGGTTAACAAACTTGTTGTTCCCTCTCCGAGAACTAACTACATGAAAAGTAGTTTTAGTTACAGCGGCGAACCCTTTGGAACAGCTTACCCTGTAATAACGGAAATCAGATTTATAAGTAGAATGTTGTTGTAAGTTAATATGATATTAGGATTAGAATTTTAGGTTTAGGATCTTAGGCATGTTATTCTTACCGTATATAAATAATGATTAAAGATTAAAGATAACATTTCTCACAGAAATAAAATATACCATCCAGTAGGTCGTATTACAAGTTTTCTTGTTTTCTCATTTAAGTTTAGAACGTACTTTAAAAGCAACCTAAACAAATTCATAGGCTGCATTATCTAAATTGACATGATTGATGTATTTTACATTTCAATACTATTTACACATTTTTCTGCATTTCCTTTGAAAAATACTGCAGCAAAGTGATTGGAAACTCTTGTTCTCTTAACATATGCTTGAAGGCTAATCTTGACTGTACCGGTTTGTGCAGTTGTGGTGGAAATTACAACTAAAAGAAGCTTTATTCAGCTAGTGTTTTTAAAAGCAGGCTTAGGAACGTTGCAGCCAATGAAAGCTGTTTTTCAAAACGTTTCCTTCAGACCAAAAAGTTCAGCTAGTGTTGTGACATACCTGATCTATTCCGGCATATTTGCAAGTTTCAAACGGGAAATAGAAAAGGTGTCTCAATCACAGTAAGCAAGTAACTCAAGAAAATCATGTCAATCAAACCTATATAAATTGACTCTGTATCTCAGCCTCGATTTGATGCATAGTTTTGATATTACGTTTTTGGCACAGCCAAAACATACATTCAAGGTTTGAATTTCCTAGTCTAGATAATAGAATCTACATTGCAAATAATAAAATTGGTATGTAAAAAATCATCATCATTCATCATCATTATTTTATTTCTTGATAAAACCTATATTTTACAGTTGGACTGGCCCGCGGATAGCTATGCTAGTCTAGGCGGGCCAGTCTATCCGGCAATAGTTACAAATGATTTATTATTATTATTACTTTTATTACCAGAAGTAATCAGATTTTATGAGAGTGCGTTCGACGCTCTCACTTTAATATAGATATACCGTAAATAAATGATTTCACTAGCTGACTTTCATCCTTTGTCTATTGCTAAAATCAACATTTTTCAGCAGCAAACGAGGTTTTACAGTCAGATATGCATAGTGTCAAAGTCCATGCTAGTGAAGAGGTCACGATTTGTTGATAAGTTGCGTGACGCTGCCAGTTTCTGTAGACTCTCAAGTTTTATAGAATATTTAAATTACGTACATTATTCTAAGCTAGCATTTGCAATCGCGTGCTCGTTTCGCGTGGTCGTTTATCGTAAACAAACTCCGAGCGACTAATTCGAGTACGTATTTCCTCTGATGAATAAAGCAGTCTTATGGATCTTGCCTTCAGAGTACTTTTCCACCGATTCCAAACAATAAAATTTCCACCGGATAAAGACTGAGCTATCTGTCGCGACTGGAACTAATCAACAAATGCAATCAAAATGTAGCTGTTCCCGCGGTTATCATCCCAAAGCCAAGTCGTGTTAATAAACAAGGACAATTCCCTCAGATTGCGATAAATGCTGCCGTCGAAGCGTTTAAATTCGCCAAAATCTAACGCTGAGAGCACATAATAGCGAGGCGTACGGCGACTGAATGGAAAGAAGTCAAAAACAGATCCATCGGAAAGACGAGCTCACATGGCCTGCTCACATGCTCACATGTTCGCCACATGTCTTATCACATGTCTTAGCATTAAACGGTACCAGTTTACTGGCCGTGACATGCCCCTGCAAAAATCAAGCGGGGTGGCCATTTTGGTGTCCTTACAGGAATGTGTTTTTTTTTCAGCCTAGAACCGTGCACAGGGAAACCAACTCTGAAAAGCCACAGGTCAAAATTAGGTTTGCGTTCCACTTCGTCGAACGCAATTACCATGATAAATAGAGAAAAATAGAAAGTTAGAAAAAAAGTGAACAAAATAAAAAGAAAAAGTGGGAAAAGAATGTGATTTAATAGATAATATATTTTTTTGTTTCTTTGTTCGATTGTTGGTTGGTTGTTTTTTTTACCAGTGCTACTTGCATTTTAATTTAGAAATGATCCTGCAAACCTCAATGAAGGAATCTTCATCTTCAAGAGCACTTAGTAGTTTGTTTTTAATTCTGAGTTTGAATGATTTCTTTGGTAGTTCTAAAAATGGTAATGATTTCATCGGTGCGTATTGCTTTGCTGGTAATTGAACATAATGGTCACGTGACATAATTTAAGACTAAAAGGCAACGGTTAGTTTGTTGTTGTGTTAAAAAAGCAAGACACTAGGCATAGTAGTCCCAGAAGGCAAAACAAATTGGTATTTTGCATCAGCCTCGTTTCCATGTAAGGGCCTTGTATGCCATATTTTTGACATGCGCATTCCATGGTTCTGGAAGAAAATTTGGGATGGCTCCATATCAGGAAATATTTGTCTCATAGAGGTTAGTAACCCTGCCAAGTTTGATGCTTTTATCAAACTAGTGAGACAATCTCAGATAGTGCAGAGCGCAATTGATAGCTCTGATACAGTAGTCCCATAAGTACTCACCCCTGCTCAGTTCACTTCTGGTTTGTGTCTACCTTGGTAGTCTGCTGCGGCTTTTCCCCTTTGCAGTGTGTATGTTTCAAGGTTGTATTTTCATTCAAGGTCCAAACATTACGCACAAATTAATCACTACTGGTGCTTTAAGTTGATTTTCGTTCATTTTAAATTCAACAATACGCTGAAGCAGCAAACGTGACAATTTAGCTCTTCACGCCAACTTTGTAACTTGATACTTTTGTTTTCCTCGCAAAGCCATGTAATATGAAACCCCTGTTTCCTCCAAAACATACGGAAGATGTCCTTGTTTTTTGGAGATAAATGAAAGAAAGTTAAATATCTGATGTAGTGATGAAGAAACGGAACAGAGACGATGTTTTACTAAAAATGCAAATTTTTACCGATGAACAAGAACTAATTTAATTATCAGATATTCACGAAATACCACTTTCTTTTTCTGTTGCCACCTTTGTTGTTAACAATAAAAACAATTCAAAATTAACACACAACGATATTGATGGCTGAGAAGCTTTTCAACGAAAAGTATTGAAGGTAAACAGCGCTACTTGGCCGATATGAATGAGTCTCCTCAAAGACTGATTAAATTAATTTGAACTTTCATTAGGTGCCACGGCGTCCGCAGCAATATTTGAGCATTTTCCTGGTTTCTTTTGTTACAAATTTACAATTTGCGGAGTATTAAAGCCACTAACTTGAGAACTTTTTGGTCTCTCTTACAGACACAATTAAGGCAAGAAATAAACAAGTCGCTAAGGAGAAGCAATATATTTGAACCCTGACAAGCACACTATTGTAGATTGAAAACAGCAGATGATATTTGTTGAACCGACCTGTTTGTAATTCTAAAAGCTACGCAGCCACAGTGACGTTTCACTTTTGCAATAAAAAGGGACAATTGGCGCTACCTGAAAAATAACTGCCGTCCTTGGTCACATGACACGATATATAAAATACTGCGTGTAAAGATAGTGTATAACACTAACAATGCTAGAACGCATGCGTCTTACATGTTGAGCTCTACCATAAGGAAAACCACTCAACATTTGTGCGTGATTCCGTATGCAATGTATCCTTCACCTAATATAGAAGCCACGAACCCTAACTAATCTACGCATGCGTTTAGGGCAAATTAGTTTTGTTCTAAGGAGAATGGTACCACAAGGAGGGCAAGGGGTTACCTGAAACAAATATATAGCTTTGCGATGTTCAAAGTTAAGCGACGGCGATGGAATGTGTTTTACGTAGAGTACACATGTACCTTTCCCACCCTACTCCCACTACTTCCTTGCCTCTAGACTAATTAATTAATTGAAATTAATTAATTAAACAAACATTAAAGTTTACACCTTAGCGCCATAGGGCCATAGTGCCATAGCGCCATAACGCCTTAGTTCCTTAGCGGCAGGCAACCCCCATAACCATCCCAATAGCGCACTCTGCACTAAAAAGGAACAATTTTGTCCCTTAACAGCTGGACTATTTCTTTGAGGAGGCTTGTATCCCCATGGGCTGTCGAAAAGTGTTTAATTACCGATCGCAGAGTTTTTATGGTCAATAATACGTTGGTAATGGTGTCGAGCTGTAAAGCTGACATGCACCTTTTGCTGTTCATTTACAGAAAATAAACATTCATTTGTGTCCAAATTGATTGTCGTTTCGCGACAACGAATTTTTTTTTCGACCAAAATGAAAATACATTTACAGTCAATGAATGTCAAATGAAGGTATTGTTTTTCTTTTGATGATTTTGAATGTTAATGCATATGTAAATGTTATTCTTGAACGTTCCTCACGCGCAAATGAAGGTCATATTGGTGTTAATGAGAGTTTATTGACCATAAAGAAAGAAATTTGGACACAAATGAAAGTTTATTTTCTGTAAATGAACAGCAAAAGGTGTAATCTGAATCACACAGATCACATGTAAAAGAGTAAATAACACATTGTTAATTTACGATTGGAGGCTTGATTTCTCTGGGCTTGAGATCTTGTTCCAATTTTCTGCTGATAAATGTGGGTTGTAGTGTAGTGCCAATCTTGTGACTGAGATCAGGCACTTGCCTTTTAACTGCGTTGGCTGTTGTTTGATCTTTCGAGGGCAAACTCACTCGCACAACGCTGCAGTCTTCTTTTTTATTCTCTCTCTCGTGCCAAATGAAAAGCTCTGAATGGTTTTGGTAATGGTAGAATTAATCATTGCCAAGGGATAATCAAGTCGAGTAAAGATGGAACGTAGTCTAATGCATTCTTGATTGAAGGCTGCATTCGTCGAGGAAAGATCTAGAGCGTATGCACGATGGATCATTGTTTTTAGCAAATAATCTTCATAGCGCTTGTCTGTGTGGCTTTGAAAATGCAGCAACAAGCCAGAGTTTGTTGGCTTTCTATATACTTGTGTGTCGATCTTTGTTCGGTTCTTGATTATTTCAATGCCGATAACGGAGATCTTGTTGTCAATAGGAAGCTCCATCGTAAAAGACAGACTGTGGTGGAGGCTATTAAGAGCAGCGAGAAAATCAACTGCAGTTTCGGTGCTGGGCATTCTGGCCAAGTTATCATCAACATGTCTCTTGTAATAACGTGGGCATCACACCAACGCGAGTGAGCTTGTCTTCAAGATGACAGAGGAAGACATTGGCCATTAGAGGGCCAAGGGGTGAACCCATAGCCACTGATACTGTCGACTTGTTCATACAGCTGGCCATTGAATTGGAAAAGCTGGTTGGTATTGGCGATCTTGAGGAGTTTTGTGAGTTGATCCTTTTGCAGGTTAAGACCATACGTTTGGTTAAACCAATCATCGGCAAACTCTTTTTCGACTAAGATGTTGATAGTCCAGTTTAAAGGAACGTTTGTAAAGAGGGCTGTGACATCATAAGAGACCAATATGTCATCTTCGCCGATAGGCGAGTTGCGGATTTCTTCAGAGAATCGAATGGCAAAATTCGAAAAACAAAAAACTTTCGATTTTTCAGAATGACGAGTTCTATTTTTGCGCAAAATTTCAGGTAGCCGGTATCAAAAACGAAAAAGATGAATGAAGGTGAGCGTTTTTGGGTCACTTTATGCCCACTGTGGAAACCAAAACAAGGTCAGCCACGTACATGCTGATTTGAAAAACGCTTTTAAAATGATGCGGGTAAGTTATACTTAACAAGGTAGAGAAATTAGCCGTTTGTAGCGTCACGGTTTTCACCACAAAGGCATGAAGTTGGCGAGGACGCCAGAAGAGAAAACATGCTGATGACAATGTTGTCTCTGATCTTAATGGAATTATGGATGTTTGGTTGTTCTTTTATTTGAATTCATTTTGTGCCAAATCAATCGATGTGGAAGTTCAGTGTGAGATGCTTAGTTTTTTATCTCGATCTGTTCCCTAGTCTGATGTTGCAAAATGCGAGGGCCTCTTTGAGCCTGATGAGGTATTTTGCGCCCTAAATGGCATGGCCTAAGGGAAGACTCCTGGTTCTGATGGTCTGCCAGTTGAGTTCTTCATTAAATGCTGGGATACTCTTGGCGCTGACCTTGCTGACGTTCTCAACTCATCGTATCAGGATGGTTTCTTCCTAGTTCTTCCTGTAAGGGTCTTATTAATTTGATCTTTATGAAGGGCGATCGCTTTGATCGTTAGAACTGGCGTCCTACCACCCTTCTGAACGTTGACTATAAGTTGTGTGCCCGTACTTTGGCTGGTCGTCTTTTGCAAGTCATTCATTTTGTGGTCCATTCTGATCAGAAATGTGGCATTCCGGGTCGTTATATTGGTACAAATGTCTCTCTTCTACGAGACATTGTTGATTTGTCTTCTGAACTTCATATTCCGGCTGCCATCCTTTCTCTCCACCAAGAGAAAGCCTTTGATCCAGTTGACTGGAGCTTTTTGTTTTCTACCCTTGAAAAGATGGGCTTTGGCTCTTCTTCCATCAGGTGGGTCCTTCTTCTATTCTAGGGCGAGGTGTTCGATTCTTGTTAATGGCTATTTATCTCCTGTTTTTATCCTACTCGTGGCATTATAAAGGGATGTCCTCTGTCCCCTCTTCTTTACGTGCTTACAATGGAGGTTTTAGCTTGTAAACTAAGAGTACATCCTGATCTTCCTGGTATCAAGATCCCAAATTCTACTGTATGACACTTCTACCATTGTGACATCTGATCCTGGCATCAAGGCTGTTTTTGATACCTATAGTCGTTTTGAAAGAGCTTCTGGATCTAAGCTTAATTTGAGTAAATGTAAGGGCCTTTGGTTGGGCTCCTGGAGGGGTCGTTCAGATCTCCCGGTCGCCATTGATTGGTCATATGATATGCATGATAAAGGTTCTTGGGATCTTTGTTAGCTTTGGTGATATAGATGTTGCCAACTGGAATCCTCGCATCGACGCTGTTTCGAAATGTTTGACTTCTTGGAAGATGCGCCCACTGTCGTATAATGGCAGAGCCATTGTTGCCAATGCCTTGGCTCTCTCTCGCATTTGGTCTTTTGCGTCCCCTGTACATATGCCCAATTGGGTCGGCTCTCGAAGCTTAATTCACTTGTTTTTAAATTCTTTTGGGCTGGTAAAAGAGACCTAGTTCGACGCGATGTTGTTGTTCAAAAGAAAGATTCTGGCGGCCTCTCTGTTGTATCTGTCATTTCCAAAGTTCAAGCCCTTTTGGTGCAGTGGGTGAAGCGCTCTCAGGAGTCCCGGGGTGGCTGGATCTCATTAGTGACTTATTGGCTTTACGATCATTTTGGTATTTACCTTCCGACCATTCTTGAGTCCCCTTCCCTTTTCTCCTTTGCGCTATTGCCTCCTTTTTATGGGGCTGTCTTCGACTACCGGAGGTCTCTTGGAGGCTCCTGTGATCCTTCTTCCGGAGCTCCAAACTATAGCGGAGGTCCAATTCTCGCACTTTGTTATCTGGAATCACTTGTAAGCTGGCTTACCTCCGTCTTCTAGAGATGAATACTGTTGTGCCTCATTGTGTGAGAATTTCAGCCCGTCTTTTGGTAGCCTCTATTGGCGTGCCACGTGGTCTCAACTTTTTTATACTGATGCCCTTTGACCGAGTGGTTCTTGATCTCTCCTGGAAGATAGCTCATGGGGTCTTTCATACGGCTAAGCGTTTGTCGTCTTTCGGATACGCCATTTGTACTGCGCGCTTTTGCAATGATCAGATGGAATCAGCCGAACACTTCTTTTTTCATCGCTCTCTTGGCAAGAGTGGCATTGACTGGATCCAGTCCCAGTTGTTTCTCGCGGCTCCAACGGCCCCATCTATCTCTCTTCTCCATTTCCCAGCGAAATGATTTTCGCTTTTGCTCTGTTGCTCCCAGCGCTATTGGTCTCTTGGCGAGTGTGAAGGCTCGTGTTCGTTTTCACCTACCTCTCTTTTTTAAGAGCTTTCGCTCTAACCGTAGACGTCGTTATTTTCTTCGCCAGTGGGGCGCAAATGGTGTTATCTGTTCAATCAGGAATTCCTCCCTTGCTTTCAACATGTAAACATTTCTAGTTTGGGTTTTTCTAGCATGCGGTCGCCTTAGTTGGTTGCACTGCTCTGTTGTTCCATAGCATTTTGTGCGTTTTAATTGTAAATAGTCGACATTGTTCATTTCTTTTAGTTTTGTGTTTTGTTTTGAATTTTTCATTCATTGTTTTCAGTGGTGAGGCGGGGTTCGATTCCCCGGCGATTTTGGCGGGCCGGCCTCGTTTAGAGAGTGCCCCCTCACTTGGGCGGCTTTAAGTCTTTTTATTTATTGTTTTTAGGGATGAGTTATTGCACTACGTCTTTATGCCACCTAGTTAAAAAAAAATACCACTTTTAATGATGTAACAGCCGAGTAAGTCACTAAGACGAAGATTTCCCGGTGGGTTTTTAAGAACTGTAAAATTCAGTGGGACATTTTCTTTCATAAAAGAACTGTCGCGAGTACAACCTACGCATCACCATCGAAGCTAACAAAAAGTTCGTAAATTTCCTTGACGTAACACTCGACTTAATCACTGAGAAGTACAAGCCTTATTCGAAGCCAACAACCACTCCGCTCTATGTCCACAGCAAATCTGATCTAACCACCCTCCATGCAAAATAAAGAAGATCCCCGACACAATTAACAAAAGATTATCTGAAATGTCATCAGACGAGGAAGCCTTCAAAGAAGCAGCCCCACCCTACCGAGAAGCATTGCATAAAAGCGGTTATTCATACTCCCTTAAATTCACCCCACTACACAGCAGTCACCAGAATCAACCACCAACAACAGAAAGAGGCAGAGGAACATAATATGGTTTAACCCACCATTTAGTCAAAATGTGCAAACCAACATAGGAAGCGAATTCTAAATTTGATCGAGAACTGCTTCCCACCGAGCCATAAATTAAGAAAAATTCTTGACAAAAATAATCTTAAGCTGAGTTATATTTGTTCACCTAACATAAAACAGATCATCGACGGACACAACAAAACCATTCTAAGACAGAACACGCCTCCTGGAGAAAAAACACCCCCCAAACCCTGCAACTGCAGAGAGCTACGCAAATGTCCTTTAAAAGGACAATGTTTAGTCAAGGAAGTAGTGTACCAAGCCACCATCGCAAACACAGAGACATACCTCGGCCTCACCGCCACGGAGTTCAAGACAAGATGGCGAAATCACCAAATGTCATTCACACACGAGAGCAAAAAAGATGACACCGAAGTAAGCAAACATCTTTGACAGCCAAAAGATCAATACTTGATCAGTATCTAGACTTGAAATCTGTGTCCGTTACTCCCACGTGGTATTCGCTCCCCTGCTCTGTTGTTACAGTGGCTTGGTATACGATACCTCTTGTGAAGCACTGGTTCTCTAACGGACAGTCCTCTTTCTTGCGGACTGGCATCGCTTATGCTCTTGGTTGGGTTGGTTCGCTTCAGCAGACGCTTGTTGTGTGCGTCGATTGTGCTCTTGACATTGGGCATACAGCTGTAAGATAGTTTAAGGGTGTTGCGGTTGAATATAGGTCTTCAGGCGTGTCCTCTGGGGAAACATTCGCAGACGATACGCAAGAACTTCTTTCCCAGGTTAGTTTTCACTCTCGTGGCGAAGGGAGGATTGTACCACGTGACGTTTCTTTTTCTTGTCCTGCGGGGTTTTTTCCTGTTGTTTTTCGGGTTGAACCTCAGTTTGTATGCATATCCGCTCTTGTCTAGTGCTGCCTGGTACATCGGCGCTGCTTTGTTAAATGTTTCTAGCTGCGTCATACGAGATAATCGACAGCCTTTGGTTTATATTCTCTGGGATTCGTTTGATGATGTTCGGTGGATGGTTGCTCTTTGCGTGTACATAAGATGGTACGTTGCCAGGTTTCATAAAAGGATAGTGTTTTCCGGTGTTACGGTCCAGGGTCACATCTAAGTAATTTACCACCTTTTTGTTCGCTTCAATAGTTATTTTCAGGTTTTTGTCGGCGAAAAGCTTGCATATTTTTTCTTGGTACGTTGGGATATTGCGAGCCCATCACCTCTGTCTAATCCTATTGTGTCACCGCAAATTCAAATGATGGGCTCGCAGTATCTAATTTTTGAAAAAGGAAATCAGTGAATAGATAGTGATAATCCGCTCTGAAAACTACACGACTAAATAACTGAAAAATATCCCGACGACTCTTTTGACAAAATTTGTGGAATAGCACTTTGGACTTCCCCTTTTCTTCTTTTCATAGAAAAACCTTGAGGCATTTTTTTTTAGGTATGCAGGAGAAGTATCCTTTGCTGGAATAAAAAGGGTACTGAAAGACACAGGAAGGAAGAAATACCAACTGAAATGGTATAACAGGAAAATCATAAAATCAGATGATATCCACAACTTAGGGATGCGTTGTCAGGACGAACGCAACGTCAAACCGAAACAAAGTACTTATTTATAAAAAATCCAGCCTCTGCAAGTTATGCGTTTTATACTTTAATGTATTTCTTTTGAGGCATTGTTTTACAGTTAATTTTAGTCTTCATTTCGTTGTGTCAAGGTTCCATTGTTGAGAAACACTTTAGTTCCCCAGCACTGATAAGTTCCAACAGTTTTGGATACATCTTTGTTATCGTACTTTAACTGGCTCAGCTGGTAGTTACACTGGCTTCGGTCAAGTGCAATTTTCACAGGACTCGTCTTTCCATTACAGCTGTATTTGCTGAGCCTCAGCAGTGGATCAGCATCTGAAGAAAAGTCCCAGGCGCAGCCTGACACGATCATGGATTGGCCTTGTGTAAGCTCTCGAGTGGGACCTTCTGGGAAACGCCCATATCCGAATTCCCTGGTCATTAAATCATCCTCTATTGAAAAACAAGGAGCCGCTAAATATTTCGTAACAGCATCAGTGATAATATTACCGTAATTGACAAACGTCTATACTGACGGAAATTTTAAAAGTTTCTTGGCGACTTGAGTTGCCAAATTACTAGCATTAATACTTCAGTCCAATCTACACGGGCAAGACGAAAGAGCTCGTTTTCTAATCGGAGCGGTAAAGATTTCACAGGCATCCAAAATCGAGGGTTTTTTTTCCTGGAATCATTGTAAAATCATACCGTGTTCTCGCACAGCCATACCATGTTACTTTGGGGCTTGCCCAAATCCACTACATGTACAGTCTTAAAGTACACCTTACCCCAAATGTTTTTCGTTACTAAGATAATTCTCATCGCTTCAATAAACACATTTTACCATTTTTACTTCGAAATTTGACTTTTTATGTGCCACACCCGTTACATAGAGCCAGCAAAATGTCTTGTTATTTGTACCCACCTATTTGACCGAGCTGTGAGAGGCACGGGTCCATTTCATACTTGACTTTACAAACTGCCTTGTAAGAGATCAACCTCGTTCCCAGGCTCTCTTTTCTCTGCCTCTCGTTGGGAGAAAGACCCTGGTTGCAGCTGGTCACGTGTCTACCTGTGACACAAATTTTTCCACCGGGGTAGAGTGGACAAATAATTTTTGTCGATCTCAACTGAAGCGAAAGAAACGCGATTGCTGGACATCGCTTTAAATCACACACGGGCAGCTAGACCTTTGAAATTCTCCAGTCCTACTCAAAGCTTCACACAGGTCAGACAAAATATATTTATATATATATCCAGCGTACTCTGATTTCAATTCCAGACGGTCGAATTACTAAACTGTTTCGCTGTTTCATGTTGCCTAAATTGAATTAACCGGCGACCGTGTGACAGAAATACCTTTTTTAACATCCAAAATCCCACACAACGAAGAAAATGAATTACCTCCGAATTCAAATATTCAAGAGACTGATCCACTGGTTTCACTTCGATTCGGTACCTGACGTTGTACATGTGCTAACCCGTCGAAAAGTTTAGTTGTGTTCATCCAACTGCCAATTTTTTTTGTGAATGAGAGTCTTTGGAGACGGCAGAAATAATGTAGCATTCTTCATCAGCAAAATGCGACTTCGAACCCCGATAAAGCGGGTAGCTTTTAGCGACTGCTTGAGGTTTTGAAACCCTCAAAGATTGTGTCAGCAACAATCAAAATACTCTGCCACCCCTCCCGCCCAAAAGATTTTTTTACCACCCAGAGTTGACTAGCCGCAACCAGGGTCTTTCTCCCAACGAGAAGCAGAGGAGAGAGAGCTTGGGAACGAGGTTGGAAATATGCAATGCAAAGAAGTTTGTGACGTCAGATCAAGAATAGATCCATGCCTCTCGCAGCTCAATTGTGGGTTAAAATGACTGGTATTTTGTTGAACGTGTGGTGCACGTAAAAAGTAAATCTCGAGGTGAAATGGTAAAATGTGTTTGTTGAAGGTGGAGGGATTTTCTTAGTAACAAAATACGTCTGGGTAAGGTAAACCTCTTTTAGAGCCGTTTTTCGAATCGGTTCCATTCTCCCTCTATTGTGTCGTTGCCATTCTCCTTGAATGGGACCGACAAAAAATACGGTTGCAAAGGAGCCCAGTGTTGGGTGCACTTAAATAGCAGATGAGGGTAAAAGATAAGCAAGGAGAAATACATGACACAAAAACATCACCCGGCTGCGCTTCCTAACGTAACAGTATTTCTGTTTTGTTTTTTTTAAATATTTCTTCTTGAGCCGCGCTTTCTGGTGAAACGTTACAAAATAAATGTAACTATAAAGATAACTTTAAACCAACATTATGAAAAGTCATTACACAACTTGAGAGCTGTTCTAATCAATTTACCGAGTATCAGTCCCCACCGGTCCGTCGGCGAATACCCTCTATGAGAATTTATTTTCACGTGTCTTTTTGATGGATATTTTACGAATAGGCAGACGGTATTTTATTAAGAAGGCGAAGTGGCTTCATGGTTAGGACTGGATTTGCTGGAAGATATTCCAGGGTCAAATTGCTCTCTGGTCAACAACTGGGTTTGTCTGCGGTGATTCAAAATTCAACTTCGCCACGCTACGCTTTGTAAATGGACCACTGTCAGACAGCGGTAATTTTGGTCAGAGGCACTATATTTCGTACCCCGAGTCTCGAATCGATACGTTTGGAAACGAGTTCAGGGGGGTCGAGTTCAATATGGGCGCCACGTTAAAAATTAAACAGCCCATAGCCAGCTGGTGTCCTATGTCCAGCTGGGTTTAATTTGCTGGGTTTTTTCAGTTCATTTGAAATGTTATACTTTCTACAGACTGCCTAACAAGCTGTAAGCTTTAAACATCACCGTGTACCAAAGCTACTTTACTTTCCTATTTTGATCATTAATCTACATACAGGGCTATGATCTTTTTTACGACTCTGTTACACAAATTTTCCTGACGGGCACACGCGAAGATACGAATAATGTCTACCTATCCCTTGCCACGAAGATGCAAAAGCGGAGATACGAATAATGTCTAGCTATGCCTGGCCAAAAGGAACTGAGATCACTTACCATTGTCGTCGTCATCATACAGCTGTACTTTGACTGGCACATACTCCGTTGAACCGCAATTAACTCGTCCAACCACTCTAAAACAGGCATCTTCAGCCTTGTATCCTTCTGGCAGTGCCAGAATAAGAAAAGTCAAAAACAGAAAGGCCATTTCTAGAGAAAGATAGACTTGTGAGCAAACGTCTTCCCTGAAAAATAATTGAGGGCATCATAAACGCAAGTATAAAACTCCAATCAATCTTAATTTCAGAATTTAAAACTTTAACGATGACTGTAAAGGTAAATACGTTTGTGGATTTTTTTTACCTTGCCGCTGGCGATCTTGCGAGGACGAAAATGAAAATGAACTGCTTAAACTTACCCTTTTTATGTAATGAAGTAACAAATCACGTAAGCCAGAAAGAAGCAAACAAGAAATGAATAATTTATGAGGCAGGCTTACTAAGCCATGTATCATTTCACTTCCATTGAATCTGCCATATTCATCAACCTGCAAAATTAGTGGACCTTGTCAATGGTTACTGATACCAAGTAATTGATTTTCAGATGAATGGCACAAATTTAAAACGAAATTAAACAACATATGGGCTTTTTGTTAGCTGGCTTTGGCGCAGTTGATATTTGACCGCAATACTGGAACATTCTCTACTAAAACCGCGTCTTGCTATTTAAACCGAGTCAGCCTCACCCACATTTAAGCGTAAGCCAGAAAGAAGCAAACAAGAGATGACAAATTTATGAGGCAGGAGTACTGAGCCATGTGTCATTTCTCTTCCATCGAATCTGCCATATTCATTAACGACACTACCTGTAAGATTAGTGGACCTTGTCAATGGTTACTGATACCAAGTAATTGATTTTCAGATGAATGGCACAAATTTAAAACGAAATTAAAAAATATATGAGCTTATTGTAAGCTGGCTTTGGCACAGTTGATATTTGATCGCAATGCTGGAACATTTTCTACCAAAACCGCGTCTATGGTATTTAAACCGAGTCAGCCTCACCTACATTTAAGCGTAAGCCAGAAAGAAGCAAACAAGAGATGACTAATTTATGAAGCAGGCTTTCTGAGCCTTGTGTCATTTCTTCTTCCATTGAATCTGCCATATTCATCAACTACACTACCTGCAACATTAGTGGACCTTGTCAATGGTTACTGATACCGAGTAATTAATTTTCAGATGAATGGCACAAATTTAAAACGAAATTATAAAGTATATGGACTTGTTGTAAGCTGGCTTTGGCACAGTTGATATTTGATCGCAATACTGGAACATTTTCTACCAAAACCGCCTCCATGTTATTTAAACCGATTCAGCCTTACCCACATTTTTTATCTGAGAGAGTTTTTAAACTTCGCTGACTACGCACCAGTCGTATACAGTGGACAAAATAAAAAACCGCGTAAAAAACACAAGGTAACAAGTGTCATCGCAAAAGAGCAACAACAAGTCAAGCTAGAAAATGCCATGAAGATCGATTGGCGCTACGTCACCAGTCTAGATCCGAGTGTGTTCTTTTTTATATCAGTGGTATGCTGGAAACACGTAGGGACATAGCGTTGTCCCTTTTGTCGTTTCATCACTTAAATTAAAGACGCATGCGTCTCCAATGTTTACCATAAGGAAGGCACAATTACCACAAATTGATATATTTTACCACAAATTGATATATGTATATAATAATACATACAATATAATAATACATGTATATAATACTGCTCGAAATCTAACGTTTAGTTATGAAGGGCGGAACTGAACTGCGAGTACGAAAGGGATCTGTCACATATGGTCTGGGGGCAATGTGGGACTGGTATAAGCGACGCGCAGGACGAAATCTCGGGCTTAATCGCCATGGCGCAGTGTCCAGAGGTACCACTACTAATTCCACTTATTCCTCCCGTTAAAGCATTTGTTTAGCGCACGCCCAAATGATCAGGTGCTCAGAAACGTAACATGTTTGTAAGGAAATGACTAAATATAAGTGCACTAAATATCATTAAGCGTCACCCATCTGGTATCGGAAAGGAAGCCTTTGGCTATGTCCGCGTTTCGCTGACAATATGCGATACACCGGTAATATATTTTTTTAATATGTTTTGCACGAACCGAGGCTTAGCAAGCAGATGATTGTAAATCATTTTAGCGATGAAAGGAAACGACGTTTCGATGAGGCACCGGACATGTTCAATTTATGAATGCAATACCGCACATATACTAAATCGGAACTTCGGGACAAACCTAAAATGTTACAGCATTTTAACACGAACGAAAACAAGAAAAAAAGGGAAATAAAGTCGAAAACGTCAGGTTAATTAATGATCTACCTAAGATGGAAAGTCCGATATGGATATAATACAGAAACGCGTTACTCAGTATGGCTTCGTTTGAACCGTTTCTTTTATTTGCCAAAGGATGGCAGATTGCTACAAAGTAGCAATATATCTTCTGTTACGCGCATGCTCAGTTGTGTATTCAAGTGCTTTTGCGGTCGGTTATCCTCACAGTGTGGACAGAACAAATTTTATCCGTTTTTCCTCGTGGGCAGAAAACTTCTACTGCGTTTTTAGAGTAAAAACGCCGATCGCAAATTTATTGGACTATGGTTAGACATGCAGGGCCTAAGTTTCAATAGTTTGCAACTACACTCCATTTTTTATAGGAAGCTTTTTTATGACAACGTCGGGGCTGAGATTATCAAAAATGTTACGAACGATTATATTTGCTTTTTTTTGCTTTTGGTAGAGCCTCGGCAAGTTCACCTCAGACACCTCTTCGATACGCTCCACATGCATTTGAAATAGGGTTTACTGTAATTGTAACCGCGCTTCTTTTATTAATTAAGTTTGTTGCATTGTCAGTGAAAAGTTTGAATAATCCCTCTACAAAACTGTAGAGGAGCCCAGGCTATTGAAAATACGAATACAATGATACGTTAACTCCCTCTTGAAACGTAGCGAAAAAAATGTAACTGACAGGCATCGCAAAGGTGTTACTAATGATAAGTATTGATTGCCAAACTGACATCACAATATTCCACGTTCATATTCTTACTGCAGCTTCTATTATTATCGTCAAGGTGCAGCTTCACAGGCATGGATTCCATTGGCAGAATCACTTAGTCAGTCGGCTGATCCGTCGGTAAAAAGACAGACTCCCTACTGTCAATACCAGTATTAGAAACGTCAATCATGGAAAGGCATTTCCTAGAAAAAATATGTTGATTTGTGAGTAAAAATCTACCGAGAGAATGAACGCTGTCTATAAAAAAACTTAATTATAAAACTTTACGCCATCTCTGAAGTTTGTCCCTATTGCTGCCACAAGTCAGTTTTAGTATTTAAATGTGCAAGGAAATGCCATTTTAATAACCGCACGCATTGGCTTTCATGATGGCAGGTGAACAAGAAAGAAACAAAGAAGCGAAGCGATTCATAATTTATGAGCAAGAAGCATGTGGTTCTTTTCTTGCCTGTTAGCATCTGTCATTTCTCAATGCCATCACCAGCATGCTCAGCGAACCTAACCAATTAAGGCGGAGGTAACCCTAAAAGTAGTTTTTCTGCGCTTAATTAAAATGGGTGCAATGGAAATATCTCGTTGGAGTTTCAATATAAATATTCTCTGCTCATCCCACGCATTGATGTTTACATCTGTTTGTGAATTTTTGAATGATGTCTGGGTATCTTTGGGAGGAAATAGTTTTTTCTCGAAAGGGTAGTAAAATGTCGAGAAATACGAAACCGTGAAGATTTAATGTAGTTAAAAGAAAAGAGGTTTAAATTTATCATATGGACACCCAAACGGTCTCCAAGCAATCTGCGATTCTTTTAGGTGAGGTCGCGTCTTTGTTAATGTTTCAAAAATAATTTTCTTTCCTTTATCTCTAATTTAACCCGAACAAAATTTCAGGTTTACCCTCACTTTGATAAAAAAGACGCCCCAAAGCGTTCCCATGGGATGCTAAGAGTGTGTCTGTTGTGGCAAAAAGGGCGATACCATAGACGTAACTTAAACTCAAAATCAATTTGATTAACTGCAGGAATGTAATCCAAAAAAAGTAACACAGTCAACCAAACGGGCTATGCTTTAATCACTCACACATCCAAGCACACAGCCCAAAGGGGAACAATGGATGTCACGTGGCCAGGGTAATTGACACCCTCAGGAAACACCAATGGTGAAATTCCACAGATACCAGTGCTTAGGGTTGGGATTGCACAGTTAACGACACCCCCTCCGGGCCCTTGTGTCAGTTCTTTGGGTTTGGGTTTGGGTGCGTTAGGGCTAAGGTTTGGGCGTCTACAAGTCACGTGACAAGCATTCTCACCACATCAGAACCTTGGGGAAGCTAGCCATACGATGCTGGTCTTGTCAAGCCTGAAACATTTTGCACCTACATGTTACTTACATGTAATTTTACCACCCCCCTTTCTTGCATCTAGCGCTTTGTTACTACATTGAGCTCTGCAAGGCTTCTGCCAACTACCCTCCCCCTCTAAATCCTTATCCTTTTCTTTAACACACAGTATAAATATGTGAATTTCATATATTTAGAGTCGGGACTATCAATAACGGTCATGATTTCGAGCCTCTTTTGCCCTGTGTAACTGAGTGTAACT